>NW_027467777.1:13194430-13262413 GCF_004210375.1 Tachypleus tridentatus | reverse complement strand
AACATTTACATTTACACATTCTGTTATCCAGGGAAGTTGGACAGCCAGCGAATAGTTTCCTGGGGTAATGCCATTTCAAGCACCTATGTCTTGCCAGTTATGCCACACTAGGTCAAATGCTTTCTCAATGTCGAGAAAGCAAGCTACAGTGCATTCTTTTTTGTTGAAGCTGTCGGTAATTGATTCTGTAAGTCGAATCAGGTGGTCTGTAGTTTCATGGTTTTTCGAAACTGTTTTGAATTTCTGGTAATTTTGAATTTTCTTCTAAGTAAACTGACAGACGATTACTAATTATCCTCTCTAATACTTTGCCAATACAACTGGTTAAGCTTCAATCATGGTAGTTGCTAGGTTTTATTCTGCTGACCTTCCCTTCTGGAACATTAATACTATTGCTTCCTTCCAAGAAACGGGGATAATATCCAGTTGATAGTGAGAGATTAAATAACGCTGTTAGGGTGTTCATATATAATTCTGAGTGCCTTGTTTTAGGAGGATAGCTTGAATACCATCTTCCAGGAGCTTTGTTTTTGTGTGTTTTAATAGCAGTTACTACTTCTGTAACAGTGATATGTTTTACCAGTTGATGAGTGCTCCAGTCTTTTTGTTTTTTTTTTGGTGTAATATTGTTGACTGGAAATTTAGGTGTAAAATGTTTCTGTTTTGGTCAATAAAGCTCAGTGACTGTATTATAAAAGTATCTGTTCATGTCTGGTTCATGATGTGTTTTGAACGTGTTTTCTAGGTGTTTTTTAAATATCTCGGTTTTTTCTGTGTTAGTGTATGCTGTTTCTCCATCCAGTTCCAGTGGTGGATATACTGTGTTTGTTGTTCCTGTGTTTGTAAATCTCTTTTCAAATGTGTCCAGAATTGTTTAGGATCAGTTTTATGATTTAGATCGGAACAGAAGGTGTCCCAGTTTTCTTGTTTCTGTTGTCTGATTAAGTTTCTGTATTTTATTTCTTATTGTGTTTATCTGAGTTTTAAGTGTGGGGTTGCGATTTTGAATGTAATGTCTGCGGAGTATACGTCTGTTTTAATTAAGTGTATTATATCTTTTTATGGTGCAAGCAAAGAATGAGTTGTTGTGAAGTGTTTTTTGTTTCGGTATCGAACTGTTGGCTGCATGTTTGTAGACACTCAGAGATGATATGACAGTATGCATCTATATCTGATGCGTCCGCGGCAATATGTAGTACTTCTGGAGGTAAGGTTTCATTTAATATAGTTTGGAAAACTGGCCAATTAGCTTTTGTAGTTCAGTTGGTCTCTCTCACTATGATTTTATTTTAAGTGGGGGGTGAGATTGAAGATACACCAAACTGGAAGGTGGTCACTATCTATATCGTGACCAACATGAAAATTTACGAATTTGCGACTCATATTTGACGAACACAGGCATAGGTCCAGTATTTCACCGGTGCCATGTGCGTACGAGATATGTGTCGGTGTTGCATCGTTTAATAAAGTCATGTTTGATTCGTCCAGAAATTGATAAAGTAATTTGCCATTTGCGTTTGAGCAACGACAGTTGAATGCTATATGTTTACTGTTTAGGTCGCCGATAATAATAAGATTACAGTTGCTATTATACAATATATTCAATAGATTTACATCTAACACGGTACTCAGGCGAGCAGTAGATGCCCGCCACAGTAACGTTCTGTCTGATTTTGCGTTTTTTACATTAATAAGTATAGATTCATTACTGGAAGGGATAGTAAGTTCCTGAACTGTAAGTTCAGTCTTATACAATAATAAGAGACCTCTGTTTGGATCTCTATTATCCTTCCTGTCATGTCTAATAGTAGAGTAGCCGTTTAATTTAAATCTATGGTAGTTATATAGAAGAGTTTCACTAATTATGATTACATCAGGTTTTATGGAGTTTGTTGTATCTTCAATCTCATGTTTCTTGCAAGCAGCACCCTGGATATTGATGTGTAGAACTGTGAAGTCATCCATGTCTAGTAGAGTTTATGATGGAGGTTAAAATTTGCGGCAAGAACTTGTGTATGTTTTTCAATATGATTTTAACAATTATGTCTGTGAGACTGTTGGTGTTTGTGGGATTTGTATATATCTGCCATTATTTCCGAGAAGGTGGAAGTTATGGCAGTTGTCAATGTTGTTTCAATTGTTTGTTGGTTGTGTATTTTGAGGTGGTTTTGGCATTTCCTCTTCTCTTGGTAATGGTTTTCATGTCGGGATGATGAATTTTTAACCACTGCAGCGTATGTGTTTGTCTGTGTAGAAGTACTTTGTGGTGCTGGAGTGGTAGGTGTGGGTTCCTTAATTGTTCGTGGTGGTGGCGGCTTGTTCATGTTGGGATTTTAATTTCGTATAAGTGTGTCTTATGGATTTATATTTCTGGCAACCTTATAATTTGCCGTGTGTTCTTCCCCACAATTGCAGCATTTGGGTTTAGGTTCTGTTTTGTACACCGTGTAATGTGGTGATTCTCCCCACAGCCCACACAACGCGTGATTTGTTGGCATGCTGCTGCTACATGTCCAAACCTTGGCATTGGTAGCACTGTGTGACAAACCACTGCTGGTGTTTTTTGTTTGTTCTTACTGTGTACCTGATGATACCACATAGTGATACCATTATTAATGAATCTGTGTATTATCCTGGCTGTTGTCTGTAATCACTTTTGATTAGGTTTTGTGGGTCTTTTAGTAATATTTGAAATTATACGCTCAACTGAAATGTGTGTTTTATGTTTTGCAAAATTTAACTCTTCCTTAACGTCTTCTATGTCTATTGAATTATGTACACCTCGTATCACAAAAGATTTCGGTGTTGGTTTAGTTCCTGGTAGGTGTATTGTAATACTTCCTGTTTTGAATGCGTCTGCAGGCCAAGTTTTTAGTAGACTGTTTAAGTCAGCGGGTTCCTGTCCTTGAACCAGAACACCGCCTCTGGGCAGACGCTTAATATTAGTAATCTTTTGTATTAGGTTTGCACCTGTATATTTCTTTGGCCAATTGTGGTTGGGTTCCAAGTTTGACTGTGTGGGTATTTGGGTATTGATGTTGTTAAATACCCAGGAGGGTCAGGTACATTTGACCTCTTCCTCCCTCCCGAACGATTATAGCGTCTGTCTTTAGGGTTTTTTTTTTTTTTTTTTTTTTTAAAGCTTTGGGCCAGAGTAAAAGTATAACATCATACTCAGGTCCATTTCAGGGCTCAGTCCATGCATGGACGAACAAGGAGTTTTTTTTTTTTTTCCATTTAATTTTTTTTTTTTTTTTGTATTTTCATATATATATATATTTTTTTTGTATTTTTTCTCCTTTTTCTCGATTGAGAGAATGCTACTACTACTTGTAGTAACACAAACACTCACACAGAAAAGAAGTAGTAATAATTATTATTATTCAATACTTGAATAATAATTCAAAAAGAGAAGAAAATAAAAATAATAATAATGATTAAAAAAGAAAATAATAATTATAAAAATAAAAGAAACAAGGACTAAGTGTCTAGTGCATTGTGGCCAGCTTGTGTTACATTTCTTAAATATATGTTAAAGGGGAGAGGTATTTAGTACCATTTACATCATGTACGTGATATCTGTCGAGATCACACATTAAGTCATTTTGTGCCAATTCTTATTGAAATATTTTAGAGAATTATGCAAGAGTCTTTCAGCTATTGTATCTATGTTTGCATACTTGTGCATGAATGTGGTTGAGGTGCTACGTGGTACTTTGTATGCTGAAGTTAGTACAGAATTTTGTATACGTTGAAGTTTCTGTACATGTGTGGGTGCTATGTTAATCCAGGCAGGTGATGCATATTCTATTGTTGGTCTAATGTACGTTTTGTAGATTTTAAGTATGTTGTCTGGTGATGTTCCTTGGATTTTACCTGAAAGACTTCTTGCATAGTTTGCTCTTTTCCAGATTCGTATCAGTACATTTTTAATATGTGGTAGCCACGTTAATTTTGAGTCATAGGTTAGACCTAGAAATTTAGCAGAAGTAGCAGTCAGTAAAAGTGATCCATTCATATAGAGTTTTGGTGGATCTTTTTCAGCTTATTCAGTCTGCTGAATACTATGACTTGGGTTTTTGGAATATTAATTTTGATTCTGTATTTCTGGCAGTATTCTTCGATGTTATTTAGGACTGGTTGTAGGTTCGTTGCTGCTATTGACGGAGTGGGGGCACTTTTCCAGACTGCTACATCGTCAGCGAACTGTGATGCATAACCTAAATTTAGGTCCGACAGAGGCATATTACTCACGTACATGATAAATAATATAGGGCTAACAACCCCTCCCTGCGGGACTCCTGCTTCGGGTGAAAAGGACCCTGAGTGGGCCCCATTTACATTTACTTTACACATTCTGTTATCCAGGAAGTTGGACAGCCAGCGAATAGTTTCCTGGGGTAATGCCATTTCAAGCAATCTATGTCTTAAGCCGTTATGCCACACTGTGTCAAATGCTTTCTCAATGTCGAGAAAGCAAGCTACAGTGCATTCTCTTTTGTTGAAGCTGTCGGTAATTGATTCTGTAAGTCGAATCAGGTGGTCTGTAGTTTGGCGGTTTTCGAAATCCGTTTTGAATTTCTGGTAATTTTGAATTTTCTTCTAAGTAAACTGACAGACGATTACTAATTATCCTCTCTAATACTTTGCCAATACAACTGGTTAAGCTAATCGGGCGGTAGTTGTTTGGTTTATTCGCTGACTTTCCTTCTTTCTGGAACATTAATACTATTGCTTCCTTCCAAGAAACGGGGATATATCCAGCTGATAGTGAGAGATTAAATAACGCTGTTAGGTGTTCATATAATCTCTGAGTGCCTTGTTTTAGGAGGATAGCTTGAATACCATCTTCTCCAGGAGCTTTGTTTTTGTGTTTTTAATAGCAGTTACTACTTCTGTAACAGTGATATGTTTTACCAGTTGATGAGTGCTCCAGTCTTTTGTTTTTTCTTGGTGTGTAATATTGTTGACTGGAAATTTAGGTGTAAAAAATGCTTCTGTTTTGGTCAATAAAGTTTGTGACTGTATTATAAAAGTATCTGTTCATGTCTGGTTCATGATGTGTTTTGAACGTGTTTTCTAGGTGTTTTTAAATATCTCGGCTTTTTCTGTGTTAGTGTATGCTGTTTCTCCATCCAGTTCCAGTGGTGGATATACTGTGTTTGTTGTTCCTGTGTTTGTAAATCTTTTCAAATGTGTCCAGAATTGTTTAGGATCAGTTTTATGATTTAGATCGGAACAGAAGGTGTCCCAGTTTTCTTGTTTCTGTTGTCTGATTAAGTTTCGTATTTTATTTCTTATTGTGTTTATCTGAGTTTTAAGTGTGGGGTTTCGATTTTGAATGTACTGTCTGCGGAGTATACGTCTGTTTTTTAATTAAGTGTATTATATCTTTATGTGGTTGCCATGAATGAGTTGTTGTGAAGTGTTTTTTTGTTTCGGTATCGAACTGTTGGCTGCATGTTTTAGACACTCAGAGATGATATGACAGTATGCATCTATATCTGATGCGTCCGCGGCAATATGTAGTACTTCTGGAGGTAAGGTTTCATTTAATATAGTTTGGAAAACTGGCCAATTAGCTTTTGTAGTTCAGTTGGTCTCTCACTATGATTTTATTTAAGTGGGGGTGAGATTGAAGATACACCAAACTGGAAGGTGGTCACTATCTATATCGTGACCAACATGAAAATTTACGAATTTGCGACTCATATTTGACGAACACAGGCATAGGTCCAGTATTTCACTGGTGCCATGTGCGTACGAGATATGTGTCGGTGTTGCATCGTTTAATAAAGTCATGTTTGATTCGTCCAGAAATTGATAAAGTAATTTGCCATTTGCGTTTGAGCAACGACAGTTGAATGCTATATGTTTACTGTTTAGGTCGCCGATAATAATAAGATTACAGTTGCTATTATACAATATATTCAATAGATTTACATCTAACACGGTACTAGGCGAGCAGTAGATGCCCGCCACAGTAACGTCTGTCTGATTTTGCGTTTTTACATTAATAACTATAGATTCATTACTGGAAGGGATAGTAAGTTCCTGAACTATAAGTTCAGTCTTATACAATAATAAAAGACCTCTGTTTGGATCTCTATTATCCTTCCTGTCATGTCTAATAGTAGAGTAGCCGTTTAATTTAAATCTATGGTAGTTATATAGAAGAGTTTCACTAATTATGATTACATCAGGTTTTATGGAGCTTGTTGTATCTTCAATCTCATGTTTCTTGGAAGCAAGAGCACCCTGGATATTGATGTGTAGAACTGTGAAGTTATCCGTGTCTAGTAGAGTTTATGATGGAGGTTAAAATTTGCGGCAAGAACTTGTGTATGTTTTTCAATATGATTTTAACAATTATGTCTGTGAGACTGTTGGTGTTTGTGGGATTTGTATATTCTGCCATTATTTCCGAGAAGGTGGAAGTTATGGCAGATGTCAATGTTGTTTCAATTGTTGTTGGTTGTGTATTTTGAGGTGGTTTTGGTATTTCCTCTTCACTTGGTACTGGTTTTTCATGTCGGGATGATGAATTTTTAACCACTGCAGCGTATGTGTTTGTCTGTGTAGTTGTACTTTGTGGTGCTGGAGTGGTAGGTGTGGGTTCCTTAATTGTTCGTGGTGGTGGCGGCTTGTTCATGTTAAGATTTTTAATTTCGTATAAGTGTGTCTTTATGGATTTATATTTCTGGCAACCTTTATAATTTGCCGTGTGTTCTTCCCCACAATTGCAGCATTTGGGTTTGGGGTTCTGTTTTGTACACTGTGTAATGTGGTGATTCTCCCCACAGCCCACACAACGCGCATTTGCTTGGCATGCTCATCGTTCCAAGTTTGACTGTGTGGGTATTTGGGTATTGATGTTGTTAAATACCCAGGAGGGTTAGGTACATTTGACCTCTTCCTCCCTCCCGAACGATTATAGCGTCTGTCTGTCTTTTTTTTTTTTTTTTTTTTTTTTTTAAAGCTTTGGGCCAGAGTAAAAGTATAACATCATACTCAGGTCCATTTCAGGGCTCAGTCCATGCATGGACGAACAAGAAGTTTTTTTTTTTTTTTCCATTTATTTATTTTTTTTTTTTGTATTTTCATATATATATATATTTTTTTTTTGTATTTTTTCTCCTTTTTCTCGATTGAGAGAATGCTACTACTACTTGTAGTAACACAAACACACAGAAAAGAAAGTAGTAATAATTATTATTATTCAATACTTGAATAATAATTCAAAAAAGAGAAGAAAATAAAAATAATAATAATGATTAAAAAAAGAAAATAATAATTATAAAAATAAAAGAAACAAGGACTAAGTGTCTAGTGCATAGTGGCCAGCTTGTGTTACATTTCTTAAATATATGTTAAAGGGAGAGGTATTTAGTACCATTTACATCATGTACGTGATATCTGTCGAGATCACACATTAAGTCATTTTGTGCCAATTCTTATTGAAATATTTTAGAGAATTATGCAAGAGTCTTTCAGCTATTGTATCTATGTTTGCATACTTGTGCATGAATGTGGTTGAGGTGCTACGTGGTACTTTGTATGCTGAAGTTAGTACAGAATTTTGTATACGTTGAAGTTTCTGTACATGTGTGGGTGCTATGTTAATCCAGGCAGGTGATGCATATTCTATTGTTGGTCTAATGTACGTTTTGTAGATTTTAAGTATGTTGTCTGGTGATGTTCCTTGGATTTTACCTGAAAGACTTCTTGCATAGTTTGCTCTTTTCCAGATTCGTATCAGTACATTTTTAATATGTGGTAGCCACGTTAATTTTGAGTCATAGGTTAGACCTAGAAATTTAGCAGAAGTAGCAGTCAGTAAAAGTGATCCATTCATATAGAGTTTTGGTGGATCTTTTTTCAGCTTATTCAGTCTGCTGAATACTATGACTTGGGTTTTTGGAATATTAACTTTGATTCTGTATTTCTGGCAGTATTCTTCGATGTTATTTAGGACTGGTTGTAGGTTCGTTGCTGCTATTGACGGAGTGGGGGCACTTTTCCAGACTGCTACATCGTCAGCGAACTGTGATGCATAACCTAAATTTAGGTCCGACAGAGGCATATTACTCACGTACATGATAAATAATATAGGGCTAACAACCCCTCCCTGCGGGACTCCTGCTTCGGGTGAAAAGGACCCTGAGTGGGCCCCATTTACATTTACTTTACACATTCTGTTATCCAGGAAGTTGGACAGCCAGCGAATAGTTTCCTGGGGTAATGCCATTTCAAGCAATCTATGTCTTAAGCCGTTATGCCACACTGTGTCAAATGCTTTCTCAATGTCGAGAAAGCAAGCTACAGTGCATTCTTTTTTGTTGAAGCTGTCGGTAATTGATTCTGTAAGTCGAATCAGGTGGTCTGTAGTTTGGCGGTTTTTCGAAATCCGTTTTGAATTTCTGGTAATTTTGAATTTTCTTCTAAGTAAACTGACAGACGATTACTAATTATCCTCTCTAATACTTTGCCAATACAACTGGTTAAGCTAATCGGGCGGTAGTTGTTTGGTTTATTCGCTGACTTTCCTTCTTTCTGGAACATTAATATTATTGCTTCCTTCCAAGAAACGGGGATATATCCAGCTGATAGTGAGAGATTAAATAACGCTGTTAGGTGTTCATATAATCTCTGAGTGCCTTGTTTTAGGAGGATAGCTTGAATACCATCTTCTCCAGGAGCTTTGTTTTTTGTGTTTTTTTAATAGCAGTTACTACTTCTGTAACAGTGATATGTTTTACCAGTTGATGAGTGCTCCAGTCTTTTGTTTTTCTTGGTGTGTAATATTGTTGACTGGAAATTTAGGTGTAAAATGCTTCTGTTTTGGTCAATAAAGTTTGTGACTGTATTATAAAAGTATCTGTTCATGTCTGGTTCATGATGTGTTTTGAACGTGTTTTCTAGGTGTTTTTAAATATCTCGGCTTTTTCTGTGTTAGTGTATGCTGTTTCTCCATCCAGTTCCAGTGGTGGATATACTGTGTTTGTTGTTCCTGTGTTTGTAAATCTTTTCAAATGTGTCCAGAATTGTTTAGGATCAGTTTTATGATTTAGATCGGAACAGAAGGTGTCCCAGTTTTCTTGTTTCTGTTGTCTGATTAAGTTTCGTATTTTATTTCTTATTGTGTTTATCTGAGTTTTAAGTGTGGGGTTGCGATTTTGAATGTACTGTCTGCGGAGTATACGTCTGTTTTAATTAAGTGTATTATATCTTTATGTGGTTGCCATGAATGAGTTGTTGTGAAGTGTTTTTGTTTCGGTATCGAACTGTTGGCTGCATGTTTTAGACACTCAGAGATGATATGACAGTATGCATCTATATCTGATGCGTCCGCGGCAATATGTAGTACTTCTGGAGGTAAGGTTTCATTTAATATAGTTTGGAAAACTGGCCAATTAGCTTTTTTGTAGTTCAGTTGGTCTCTCACTATGATTTTATTTAAGTGGGGGTGAGATTGAAGATACACCAAACTGGAAGGTGGTCACTATCTATATCGTGACCAACATGAAAATTTACGAATTTGCGACTCATATTTGACGAACACAGGCATAGGTCCAGTATTTCACTGGTGCCATGTGCGTACGAGATATGTGTCGGTGTTGCATCGTTTAATAAAGTCATGTTTGATTCGTCCAGAAATTGATAAAGTAATTTGCCATTTGCGTTTGAGCAACGACAGTTGAATGCTATATGTTTACTGTTTAGGTCGCCGATAATAATAAGATTACAGTTGCTATTATACAATATATTCAATAGATTTACATCTAACACTGTACTAGGCGAGCAGTAGATGCCCGCCACAGTAACGTCTGTCTGATTTTGCGTTTTTACATTAATAACTATAGATTCATTACTGGAAGGGATAGTAAGTTCCTGAACTATAAGTTCAGTCTTATACAATAATAAAAGACCTCTGTTTGGATCTCTATTATCCTTCCTGTCATGTCTAATAGTAGAGTAGCCGTTTAATTTAAATCTATGGTAGTTATACAGAAGAGTTTCACTAATTATGATTACATCAGGTTTTATGGAGCTTGTTGTATCTTCAATCTCATGTTTCTTGGAAGCAAGAGCACCCTGGATATTGATGTGTAGAACTGTGAAGTTATCCATGTCTAGTAGAGTTTATGATGGAGGTTAAAATTTGCGGCAAGAACTTGTGTATGTTTTTCAATATGATTTTAACAATTATGTCTGTGAGACTGTTGGTGTTTGTGGGATTTGTATATTCTGCCATTATTTCCGAGAAGGTGGAAGTTATGGCAGATGTCAATGTTGTTTCAATTGTTGTTGGTTGTGTATTTTTAGGTGGTTTTGGTATTTCCTCTTCACTTGGTAATGGTTTTCCTGTCGGGATGATGAATTTTTAACCACTGCAGCGTATGTGTTTGTCTGTGTAGTTGTACTTTGTGGTGCTGGAGTGGTAGGTGTGGGTTCCTTAATTGTTCGTGGTGGTGGCGGCTTGTTCATGTTGGGATTTTTAATTTCGTATAAGTGTGTTTTATGGATTTATATTTCTGGCAACCTTTATAATTTGCCGTGTGTTCTTCCCCACAATTGCAGCATTTGGGTTTGGGGTTCTGTTTTGTACAATGTGTAATGTGGTGATTCTCCCACAGCCCACACAACGCGCATTTGCTTGGCATGCTGCTGCTACATGTCCAAACCTTTGGCATTGGTAGCACTGTGTGACAACCACTGCTGGTGTTTTGTTTGTTCCACTGTGTACTTATGATACCACATAGTGATACCATTATTAATGAATTGTGTAATATCCTGGCTGTTGTCTGTGACTACTTTGATTAGGTTTGTGGGTCTTTTAGTAATATTTGAAATTATACGCTCAACTGAAATGTGTTTTATGTTTTGTGTACTTAACTCTTCCTTAACGTCTTCTATGTCTATTGAATTATGTACACCTCGTATCACAAAAGATTTCGGTGTTGGTTTAGTTCCTGGTAGGTGTATTGTAATGCTTCCTGTTTTGAATGCGTCTGCAGGCCAAGCTTTTAGTAGACTGTTTAAGTCAGCGGGTTCCTGTCCTTGAACCAGAACACCGCCTCTGGGCAGACGCTTAATATTAGTAATCTTTGTATTAGGTTTGCACCTGTATATTTCTTTGGCCAATTGTGGTTGGTTGTAACTACCAGGAACTCCTTGGATTATAACTGCGTGCTTAGGTGATTTTGGTGCGATTTGTGTATGTGTGTCTGTGGTGGTTGTTCTTTGTTTAATTTGTTTTTCTGACTTCGAGTCTGCACAAGCGTGAAGCCTTCGTCGTCAGAAAGAACTTCGTCTTTGTCTGAACATGTTTGTTTTGAATATCCAGGGTGGGGTTTGGGTTGCTAGTACTGCTAGTTTTTGGCATATTAAAGTCTATAACCGTAGTCTTAGGTACATTGTCTTCACATGCTGAAATCATAATATCTTTTACTAGTTTTCGTTTTTTCGAGTCCTTACAGTATTTTCTTTAACCGGCGTTAACTTAGCTTTTAGTTCTTTTCGGCTATGAACATTAAAGATTTTAATTTTAAATTATCATTATCTGTTTGGCCACAGTCACTAGACTTACTTTTGTCCCTGAAACAGACGGGCTTGCTCCCTCAGTCTCAGACGCTACATCGCTTTCCCTGGTCTCCGACTCCCCGACCGGCATGTCGCCTCGTTGTTTAGCGAAGGGTATTTCCTGTCTTGGGCCAATTCAAATAAGGTCTTCTGTCTACTGGCGTAAAACTAAAATTCGAAGTGAAAAGTAAAAACACTAACAAAATATGAAGCAAAATATAACACGTAGAAATCTAGAGCCTTTCAGAGGTATGTCCTTCCTTTACCCTGTCCAAGCGCAGAATCTCTCATCGTTCCAAGGCGCTTTTTGTTTATCTTTTCAAACTTTGCGCTTTCCGTTCGAGAGAGCTTCTCATTGGTCGTGCTCCACCAATCATTGTACAGGACGCAGAGTCGAGACGCCATTGGACAAAGAGTTGTGATTCTCAATCCTAGTTTGCACCACTTTTTGGTTTCTGAAGCAACTTTGGATTGTAATACTCAAACAAAACGGTATAGCAATACGTTACCAATATTCGAATGAAATATAATTCTTACTGATGGTACTTTCTTATCGTCTGAAAGATATGTGTAAGAATCTTTATTTTATTTTTTATTTATATTTTAATTTTATTTTACATAGTTATTCTGCTGGGACATATTTCCTTTCGAGAAGTACATGTACATTTTGTCCAGTCCACCAAGTAACCTCGTGAATATCTAGATGGAAGTTGTTTTCGGTAAAATAAATAATAATATGATCCAACACATTTCTTTGATGGTTCTTAGTTAGTTCTCAATAAATGTTTTCAGTTTCTATGATCACAGTTTTGCTGTTCAACGTTAAGCGACGAGGAGCTTTCCGAGAGGGCCGCGCTAAGATTATATAGTGTTACCGATAGTGGTTGTTTTCGTTTTTTGAGCTGTTCGAGCAGAGATTATTCTTTAATATTTCTACATTTACGCCATGTCTGGAAGAGGAAAAGGTGGCAAGGGTCTCGGTAAAGGTGGAGCAAAACGTCATCGTAAGGTTCTCAGAGACAATATCCAGGGTATCACGAAGCCAGCCATCAGACGTCTAGCTCGCAGAGGCGGTGTAAAGCGCATCTCTGGTCTCATCTACGAAGAAACCCGAGGTGTTTTGAAAGTTTTCTTGGAAAACGTAATCCGTGATGCTGTTACCTACACGGAGCACGCCAAAAGAAAGACTGTGACCGCCATGGATGTAGTGTATGCTCTGAAACGACAGGGTCGCACTCTGTACGGATTCGGAGGTTAAATATTCACTTTATAACAAAAAAAACGGCCCTTTTCAGGGCCACCACCTCTAATGAAGAGATACCACATTTTCGTACTTCTTATAATTCTCTCAAGTACTCGTACAAGTACACAAATTGCTTACTAGCTAACTCCTTTTCACACAATACGATTTCTACCTCCCTCACTCGGAAACGTTATATATATATATCTGTTAAGTTAAGGATAAACATTATGCTTTGCAAGTTAACTTTAGTGAAATAACTTATGTTATAAGAACTGGTAGTGCGTAATTAGGAATTGTTTGGTTAGTGTTCATTTCAAGTTTACTCTGTGTGCATGTTACTTTATACATCATTTAGAGAAACAGGTAGATAAAATATGTTAGGGGTAAATCCCGTTATCTTATTAATAGAAATAACACTCGCCAATGAAGAAGCGTTACGCTTATTGAGTACACATACACTTAGAGAGACGAATGAATGTCTTGCTCAATTGTTAATTTCTATTCAAAAGATGAAACTTGCAAGCTTATTAGATACCACTCTAAAGTTTTCTATCTCCGAAAAATGTGTGTAAACATAGACTCTACAATAAAATATTCCTTAATTAATGATGTCAGAAAGGTCGACGAAGCCAAGAACACTGCGTTTCAAAACTGCATCGTTATTTCTATATATATAAATATTATATATATTAATCAACCTTCAGAGGAAGTATAAAAAGAAATAAATTAACGATTCAAGGCATCTTATTGAAATCGAATATGTGTTATATGATTGTATCGACGAACACTAGTTTCGTTTCTCATTTGTCACGAACTCTCACCAGTTTGCTTTCAAACTGGCTTAGGGTGGCCTGTAATCGTTTTGCTGTTTGAATATTCTTTGTAATGCACTGTTTACGATAATAAGGATCGAAAACAATTTCTGAATAAGGAATAGAAACTACTTTTCTGTGTTGTTCGGGAGAATTTCTTTGTAGCGTGGAACAAGCTTCTGCACTTAGCACTACCCAACATGAAATGAAATGACGACGTGTTAGAGACTGCCTCGTTTCTAACGTGATATTCCGATGATATAATGCTCTCTTACAAATACTCTACTTTCATTTGAGGGTGTGTGATATAGATATTCGATGTGAAATGTTTTGTTTACTTGAAACACTCTATGATGTGACTTGAGAAACGATTAGAAAACTTCTGTATCCTAAAGAAGCTTCTCATTCGCACTGGTGCACGATTTTATGGTAAAAAATGCCACCATTGACGAATCGTGGATAGACCTATCTATAGAAGAAAGATCGAACTTTCGTTTAGTAGACCTTAGGAAAAATTTTGGAAATTGAAACTTCTCAAAAGGAACCCAGAATTGTGTGAACAAACACAGCCGGATGATACGTTCAGACGCGAGAAATGGCGACCCCAGCTGACTTCTCTCAGTTAGATGAAGCTCTCAATTACGGCCGCTCTCTCTTTACTTAAGGTCTTCACGTGCTTGTGCTCGTATTTTTCAACCGAGTAGAAAGATTAATAAATAAAAAAAGCTTTAAAAAATGGCTGATGCGACGGCGCCTACCACGGCTCCTTCTCCTAAGAAGGTGAGCAAACAAAAGCGAAAAACCGAGAACGGCACCCGTACATCCTAAGGTATCCGAAATGGTAATCACTGCCATTACTTCTCTCAAAGAACGCGGAGGTTCTTCTCTCCAGGCTATCAAAAAGTACATTGCTGCCAACTATAAACTCGACGTGGAGCGGATGAACCCTTTTATCAAGAAGTATCTTCGATCAGCAGTGAATAGTGGCATTCTCACACAGACTAAAGGAAAAGGAGCTACGGGTTCCTTCAAGCTGAGTGCTCAAAAGAGCAAAGAGAAGGTGGTGAAAAAACCAAAGAAGAAAGAAGGAACGACTGCAAAGAAAAGTAAAGCCCTGAGTAAGCCCAAGAAAGTAGCTGAGAAGAAAGCAAAGACAGCTGCTAAAACCCAAGGCAAAGGCAAAACCAAAGAAAGTGGCGAAGCCAGCAAAGAAACCTGCAGCCAGTAAACCGAAAGCCCCAAGAAGGCCAAAGCCGCCCCTAAAAGGCTGCTTCCAAGAAGGTGGCAGGAAAGAAATAAGTAAGCTGCTTCTTTTCCAATTTTGTGTGATATCACAAAATCAACGGCCCTTTTCAGGGCCACCATCTCCTGATAAAGAGTTTGCCATATAAGTCGTTACAGAAAAACAAACAAAACACTCATTCCGCTCGTAACAACACTTGTTATATCGAGCGAGTGAAATGGTAAAAAATTTCTTAAAACGTTTCATGCTCAGATTTGTAGTCTAACGAACGTTCGAGAAAAGAAAGTAATGTAGTGCGACTTTATTTATTTCTTCCCTGTGCTGTTATAGATATGCTCGTTTTCAAATTATACTTAATGATTCGTAACTTTAGTTTAATTTCAATTAGTACTGCATTTAATTACATTTTAGTTTTAATCACAATTGGTCGAAGGAAAATAACTCGGGGCTCCTTCATTAATTAACTCTTTCGCAACAGTATTATACTACTAGCCACCCATATAAATTGTATGCCTCCTTACTAGTTAGTGAAGTGTACTGAGCCTTTCACAAATGTAATGGAGAAATCTATTCCGTATGCACATGCATATACGGCTGAATAGTGTGCCTTACTATTAGATTTACTAGTTATTAATAACTAATATGATTTATGCTCCTTAATAGAGGCCCCCAGTGGCACAGTGGTATGTCTGCGGACTTACACACTAAAACCGGGTTTCGATACCCGTGGTGGGCAGAGCACAGATAGCCCATTGAGTAGCTTTGTGCTTAATTCTAAACAAACCTTCTGAGAGACAATTTCTCTGTTGCTCTGTCCCTCAGACACTATTTCGTTTTCTCCCAAGCGCATGGATATTAAACATGTAATGGATGTCACTCTAAATGAAATAACTATTTCCGTGTATCGATTAACCCTCTGTCATTCTATCTTTTTTGCTTTCTTAAATAATGAGTAGCTGTTGTTTTCTTGTTATTATCATAATTATCTTGTACCATTCGGTGACGACATGTATTGGCTGGGTGTGTATACGTTCGTTTGTCTGTCTTCATTCACTTAACTACAAACGAAAATACTCACTGAGAGCATAGAGGTGGGAATGGAACAAAACTCTCTAATAATGTGTGTATTTCTACTCGCACGTTATAAGCATGGTTATAGAGAAAGCATGCTTGAACTGTTAATAGTGAAATAGATTCGATGTGACTTTCTCCTTTTCAAGATGTGGTGGCCCTGAAAAGGGCCGTTTGAATTGAAAAGAGAAGAAGAACACATTACTTTGAACTGGTGTACTTAGTCACAGCCTTGGTCCCTTCGGAGACGGCGTGTTTGGCCAATTCTCCAGGTAAAAGCAGACGCACTGCAGTTTGGATCTCCCGGCTCGTGATAGTTGATCGCTTGTTGTAGTGAGCCAGACGAGAAGCTTCGGCAGCAATTCTCTCGAAAATGTCGTTCACGAAGCTATTCATGATAGACATAGCTTTGCTGGAGATTCCAGTATCGGGATGGACCTGCTTGAGAACCTTGTAAATGTAAATACTGAAGCTCTCCTTCCTCCTCTTCTTTCGCTTTTTCTTGTCTCCAGCTCGTACGGCTTTCTGGGCCTTTCCGGCCTTCTTCACAGCTTTTCCAGACGCTTGTTGTGGAGGCATGTTGAAAAATAAACTTGGGCTAAAAAAAAACTAAACTAACGTGGCAGGGGTTCAGTTTAGAGAGAGAGAAATCCGAAGAGTTCTCTCTCCAACTAGGGTGTTCAGGAACTTTGTAGTTCCTCTTCGTCCCCTTTCGTGAATTGTTATTAGGATTAAGTGGTGGTTTTTTTTTATTATTATTATTTTAATAAATTAATTATCGTTATTATTCTTGACTTTTTGGGTGGGGAATGTCTCACTAAATGGTCTTTTGGGTGGAGGCAAAGGTAGCAGTGGAAAGAAGGAAAGGTCGGGACCTGTCTCGAAAAGAAAAAGTTGGGTAGATGTGAACATGAATGTAATTCATTCAAGTTCAGATCAAATCAAACGGCCCGATTCTGGGTCTGGCAAAAAGGTTGCCTGGGCTGGGATCTAGAAATCCAATGCCTGAAGATTTTGATGTGGGGGGAAACGGGAGTACCCGAGAAAACCCACTTTCACCCGACAGGCGCCGAAAGTTTTGCCTGTCGTGTGCCCTGTACCTGAAAAAAAAAGGAATTCATGTTAATAACATAGTTTTTATGTATTTAGACTCTTTGTTGAGTGGATTGTGATTCTTGAAATATGTTGTATGGTGATATGTATTTTGTTGGTGCACTTGATAATTTGTGTAGTGATGCCGTTAGTTTGTTTCTGTTTTCTGCTTTTCGATAATATTTCAGAGAAAGTTCTGTTATTCTATCTCTTATAGTTGGTAAATTACTAATTTGGTGTAGATAATTTGTTGGTGTAAAAGATGGTAAACTGAATGCGGATTTTAATATTTTGTTTTGTTGCACTTGGATTTTTGGGTGTGTTGTTTGACATGTTGTATGTTACTTGACATCCGTACTCTATTAGTGGACGGATGTAAGCCTTATATATTTGTATAATGGTGTTCGGTGCGCATTTTGATTGTTTACCAGTTATAGTCTTTAGATATGAAATCCTTTTCTTATTGATGAGTGTATATTGTTTATGTGTTTTTTTCCATGTTAGTTTTGTGTCGAAAGTGACGCCAAGGAATGTGATGTTTTTGCTCATGTTGATGGTTGTGTTTCCAAGTGATAGATTTATTTTTCTAGATTTTTCTTTGCTTCTTTAGTTTTCTATAGAAGGTGATTGCTTGTGTTTTGTCGGATTTAACACGACCCTCCACTTGTTGCTCCATGTTGAGACGTTGTTTAGTGATTCTTGTACGCGAGACATGGCCATTACTGGGTTTCTGGAGGTGCTCCAGATTGCGATGTCATCTGCGTATTGTGAATTGTGTGTGTATGTTAGATTTGGAAAAGGTATGTCACTGACGAAAATTATGTAAAGAAGTGGAGAGAGGACTGATCCTTGGGGCACTCCTGCCGTTATATTAAACAATTTGGATATGGTTTTATTGACTTTTACTTGTGCTGTTCTATTGGTTAAAAAATTTGAAATCCATTTGACTATCGTAGGATTTATTTGTAGGTGGTTTAGTTTGTATATGATGGCATTGTGCCAAACGCTGTCGAATGCTTTTTTGACATCTAGGAATACCCCGATGGTTACTTGATTGTTGTTGTAAGCTTTGTATATTGATTCGGTGAGTCGTGTGAGGTGATCTGTTGTTTGTCTATTTTTCTGGAGGCATTTTGAGATTCTGGAAGGATGTTGTTTGATTCGCAAAAATGGAGGAGACGGTTGGAGATAATTCTCTCCATCAGTTTGCCAAGGCAGCTTAACAGACTGATGGGGCGGAAATTATCTGGATTTGTTCTGTTAGTTTGTTTCTTGGGGATCGTTGTTATGATGGCTTTTTTCCATGTGTCAGGGTAATACCCTGTCGCTAATGAAATGTTCATGATGTTTGTGAGGTGTTGTAGTAGGAGAGTGGAACTTTTTTTGAGAATAATATTTGGTATTTGGTCATGTCCGGGGGAAGTGTTCTTCAAGTTTTTGATATTAATCTTTAGTTCGGTTATGGTTATTTTCTATTGATTGAATTTGAGTATGCTTCTAGTGTCTCTCCGGGAAATCCTGGTGAGAATGAAGCTTGGTTTGCATTTATGTAGTTGTTGACATGGTGTTGGTGTTGTGTGTCGAAATCTACTGAGTTTAAATCGCTAAAAGCGGATTTGTAATAGTCAGCTAATAAGTCAGCTTTCTCTTCGTCCGTCCTTGCGATTTTATTGTTGTGTGTGATGTGTTGTAACATGTGATTTGTGTTTTTGTCTGACGCAATACTCTTGAATTTTTCCAGAATTCTTTTGGGTTTTCTTGGTTTTTTTCTAAGTTTTTGCAGAAGTTATGCCAATTGTTTTCTCTGACTTTTTTAATTTCTTGTTTAATTTTTGTATTTGTTCTATTGATTTCTGTTTTAATGTGTGGATCACGTGTGATGTAGTGTATTCGTCGTAATTGTCTGCGTTTGATTATTAGTGCGTGAATTTCTGGTGTTAGAGTCCATTGAATAAGTGATTGTTTTCTTTTGATTTAGGAATTGTGTTTTTTGTGGCTTTCTTTATGGCTTCTGTAATTTGATCAACATATTTGTCTAGTTCTGTTTTGTTGTTTACATGTTCGATTGGGTGGGGTAGGTATGAGTCCAGAGAGGCATTAAAAGTGAGCCAGTCTGTTTCAGTGTAGGTGTATGCGGAAGGAGTCACGTACGCCACAGCCGGGTGGCGCGGGTGAATCATACATGATACGGGGAAGTGGTCACTGGTGATTTCATCATGCACTTTAAAGTTAGATATTCTATTAACCATGTCCTTGGGAGCGATGATGAAATCGAGTACATCATATGAGCCGTTTGCGGCTGAGAAGTGTGTAGGTGTATTGTCATTAATTAAGTTCATTTTATTGCTAGAAATAAAATTTTTTATGCAGGATCCTCTGCGTGTGTCTCTGTTACCCCTTAATTCTGTGTGCGGTGAATTAAAGTCTCAATAATAATTGGTTTGGGTTTACGATTAACACATTTTTTGAAGGAAGTTAATAAACTTGGGCAAAATTCAGTCAGCGTTTAAATTGCGCGTTGCAGGATTGAAAAGTAGCCAATAGCATTTTGGTTTGCGAATTCGATAGCTGTCGCGAGAAGCGCGGCCGTCACAGGCGACTCAATATATCTCGTTCAATCCTACAAAGTTGATAAAACTAAGTGAGTGAACAGTGTAATAGTCAAAATCTTCAGGCATTGGATTTCTAGATCCCAGCCCAGGCAACCTTTTTGCCAGACCCAGAATCGGGCCGTTTGATTTGATCTGAACTTGAATGAATTACATTCATGTTCACATCTACCCAACTTTTTCTTTTCGAGACAGGTCCCGACCTTTCCTTCTTTCCACTGCTACCTTTGCCTCCACCCAAAAGACCATTTAGTGAGACATTCCCCACCCAAAAAGTCAAGAATAATAACGATAATTAATTTATTAAAATAATAATAATAAAAAAAAAACCCACCACTTAATCCTAATAACAATCCACGAAAGGGGACGAAGAGGAACTACAAAGTTCCTGAACACCCCAGTTGGAGAGAGAACTCTTCGGATTTCTCTCTCTCTAAACTGAACCCCTGCCACGTTAGTTTAGTTTAGTTAGTGTAATAGTCAGAGTTTCAAGGTCGCCGTCAAGCAGAGCAGACGTGCAAGTCAAGAGCTGCGAGACAAGTGCATTGAAGACTAAATTATCCTGTGAAGTGCATAAAGTTTTACTAAAAGGTTACCCTTAGTCCTTATCAGGACTAGTAAAACAGTATGAAGAGAAAGAAGATAGTGACAAGATCCAACGGAAAAGCCCTTTCCAACGACGAGATCATGGATATGCTGAATAGAGCTATTGAAGGACCAGCCTCTGAATCACTGAGTAGTTCGACTGAGAGTTCCGAAGGTGAAAACTCAGGAGGTGAAGAATCACGAAGACCAGAATCCCATGAAACAAACGAGACATCCAACAAGAGGAGGCTGAAGAAGAAGAAGAAGAAAAAGGACATGGTAAGTATAGTTTCTGACTATGCTACTAACCCTAACCTTAACGACGCTAATAATAGTTCTAAAATCAAAGTATTAATAACATAACCCATGTTAACGAAGACAAAGCCACTTGCTCTAACAATAATTACTTGAATACAAACAACACCACCATCGCCACTAATTCTGAGAACACCATCACTGTCACACAAACAAACAATTCTCTAACTACAGAATCCCAACTCTGTTCATCGAAGGAGTAAACAAAACAACACGCATTCCACAGATTGTCAATCAACTGAGGTCCTATTACCCGGGCATTCAGTTTAAAGACATCAAACGTCTTCCTAATGGAAGAATCATGATTAAATGTACCGAACCTCAAGAGTTTGCGCATATTTTGGCCCACTGGCCCAAGGATGCCTTCGGTGTTCAAGCCACCATTACAACACCAAAACAAACACACCAAAACTAACAGTCATAATCAGAGGTGTCGATTTCGACATTGAAGATCATGAAATCACTGAAGAATTAACAACTCAAGGCTTTGACATTGCATCATCGAACAGAATCATCTCATTCAGAACGAAACAAAAAACGCCACTGATCAAGGTAACCGTCAACAAAAGACGATCAAGAAAAATTATTAAAAACGGTTGCTTTTTATTTTTCAAAAGACACACGACCGAACCGGAAAAGACACATCAAAAACCAATAATCCAATGCTACAAATGTCAACGGTTCGGACACACAAAAACTAATTGTATGGCCAAGGATAGATGTGTCAGATGTGGCGGATCTCACGAGGTCGCTCAGTGTCCTAACGAGCGTAACCAAGTTAGATGCGCCAACTGTCAGGGCCCCACGCAGCCAGTTACAAAGGCTGCCCCAAATACACCCAAATACGTAACAGATTCCTTTTCAAAACCACGAACATCAATAATCAAACCCACGGCTACCAAAACAACACCAAACAACCTTTACTACCAACTCCAACCGACTCGCAAATCAAACACGCTCAACCTCAACCAACACGTACTTACGCGGACGTAACACGCCCAAAAACAACACAAGCATTTAACCCAACAGATTTCACCACAAACTTGCTAGCAATGCTGATAGAATTGAGTGATCTCCCTCATTCGAATCGAGGCACGAGTCACTCAAGGCTGTTTGCAGCCTTGCAAGTCACTATTTTAACCTCCCTCACCTGAAACCACACCATCTTTCACTCAAAATTCACGCGAGGGAAATAAAACAACACAATGATACAACACATTAAAATCTTACACATCAACTGCCAAGGAAATCTTAAAGACAAAAGGTTAGAAATATACAACATAAACAAACATATAAACGCCAACATAATCATCATTTCAGAAACACTTTGCACAGAGAAACAAAACACCACAATCCCGGATTCATCTCACACAACATACCTCACTCAGAAAACAACAGAGGTATAATAACTTACTTTAGTACAAAAATATCGCATCTAATCTCGATAGAAGATTCATTTAAATCTGACATTAATGAGACCATTTTTTGTAATATACACTTTAACAACCGGCTAACTATTCCGATTCTAGCCATATATTGCTCACCAACCAAAAAATATCGACATTAACTTCCTTCAAAATGTGTTAATCGTAAACCCAAACCAATTATTATTGGAGACTTTAATTCACCGCACACAGAATTAAGGGTAACAGAGACACACGCAGAGGATCCTGCATAAAAATTTTATTTCTAGCAATAAAATGCACTTAATTAATGACAATACACCTACACACTTCTCAGCCGCCAACGGCTCATATGATGTACTCGATTTCATCATCGCTCCCAAGGACATGGTTAATAGAATATCTAACTTTAAAGTGCATGATGAAATCACCAGTGACCACTTCCCCGTATCATGTATGATTCACCCGCGCCACCCGGCTGTGGCGTACGTGACTCCTTCCGCATACACCTACACTGAAACAGACTGGCTCACTTTTAATGCCTCTCTGGACTCATACCTACCCCACCCAATCGAACATGTAAACAACAAAACAGAACTAGACAAATATGTTGATCAAATTACAGAAGCCATAAAGAAAGCCACAAAAAACACAATTCCTAAATCAAAAGAAAACAATCACTTATTCAATGGACTCTAACACCAGAAATTCACGCACTAATAATCAAACGCAGACAATTACGACGAATACACTACATCACACGTGATCCACACATTAAAACAGAAATCAATAGAACAAATACAAAAATTAAACAAGAAATTAAAAAGTCAGAGAAAACAATTGGCATAACTTCTGCAAGAACTTAGAAAAACCAAGAAAAATCCAAAAGAATTCTGGAAAAATTCAAGAGTATTGCGTCAGACAAAACACAAATCACATGTTACAACACATCACACACAACAATAAAATCGCAAGGACGGACGAAGAGAAAGCTGACTTATTAGCTGACTATTACAAATCCGCTTTTAGCGATTTAAACTCAGTAGATTTCGACACACAACACCAACACCATGTCAACAACTACATAAATGCAAACCAAGCTTCATTCTCACCAGGATTTCCCGGAGAGACACTAGAAGCATACTCAAATTCAATCAATAGAAAAATAACCATAACCGAACTAAAGATTAATATCAAAACTTGAAGAACACTTCCCCGGACATGACCAAATACCAAATATTATTCTCAAAAAAGTTCCACTCTCCTACTACAACACCTCACAAACATCATGAACATTTCATTAGCGACAGGGTATTACCCTGACACATGGAAAAAAGCCATCATAACAACGATCCCCAAGAAACAAACTAACAGAACAAATCCAGATAATTTCCGCCCCATCAGTCTGTTAAGCTGCCTTGGCAAACTGATGGAGAGAATTATCTCCAACCGTCTCCTCCATTTTTGCGAATCAAACAACATCCTTCCAGAATCTCAAAATGCCTCCAGAAAAATAGACAAACAACAGATCACCTCACACGACTCACCGAATCAATATACAAAGCTTACAACAACAATCAAGTAACCATCGGGGTATTCCTAGATGTCAAAAAAGCATTCGACAGCGTTTGGCACAATGCCATCATATACAAACTAAACCACCTACAAATAAATCCTACGATAGTCAAATGGATTTCAAATTTTTTAACCAATAGAACAGCACAAGTAAAAGTCAATAAAACCATATCCAAATTGTTTAATATAACGGCAGGAGTGCCCCAAGGATCAGTCCTCTCTCCACTTCTTTACATAATTTTCGTCAGTGACATACCTTTTCCAAATCTAACATACACACACAATTCACAATACGCAGATGACATCGCAATCTGGAGCACCTCCAGAAACCCAGTAATGGCCATGTCTCGCGTACAAGAATCACTAAACAACGTCTCAACATGGAGCAACAAGTGGAGGGTCGTGTTAAATCCGACAAAAACACAAGCAATCACCTTCTATAGAAAACTAAAGAAGCAAAGAAAAATCTAGAAAAAATAAATCTATCACTTGGAAACACAACCATCAACATGAGCAAAAACATCACATTCCTTGGCGTCACTTTCGACACAAAACTAACATGGAAAAAACACATAAACAATATACACTCATCAATAAGAAAAAGGATTTCATATCTAAAGACTATAACTGGTAAACAATCAAAATGCGCACCGAACACCATTATACAAATATACAAGGCTTACATCCGTCCACTAATAGAGTACGGATGTCAAGTAACATACAACATGTCAAACAACACACCCAAAAAAATCCAAGTGCAACAAAACAAAATATTAAAATCCGCATTCAGTTTACCATCTTTTACACCAACAAATTATCTACACCAAATTAGTAATTTACCAACTATAAGAGATAGAATAACAGAACTTTCTATGAAATATTATCGAAAAGCAGAAAACAGAAACAAACTAACGGCATCACTACACAAATTATCAAGTGCACCAACAAAATACATATCACCATACAACATATTTCAAGAATCACAATCCACTCAACAAAGAGTCTAAATACATAAAACTATGTTATTAACATGAATTCCTTTTTTTTTCAGGTACAGGGCACACGACAGGCAAAACTTTCGGCGCCTGTCGTGTGAAAGTGGGTTTTCTCGGGGTACTCCCGTTTCCCCCCACATCAAAATCTTCAGGCATTGGATTTCTAGATCCCAGCCCAGGCAACCTTTTTGCCAGACCCAGAATCGGGCCGTTTGATTTGATCTGAACTTGAATGAATTACATTCATGTTCACATCTACCCAACTTTTTCTTTTCGAGACAGGTCCCGACCTTTCCTTCTTTCCACTGCTACCTTTGCCTCCACCCAAAAGACCATTTAGTGAGACATTCCCCACCCAAAAAGTCAAGAATAATAACGATAATTAATTTATTAAAATAATAATAATAAAAAAAAAACCACCACTTAATCCTAATAACAATTCACGAAAGGGGACGAAGAGGAACTACAAAGTTCCTGAACACCCCAGTTGGAGAGAGAACTCTTCGGATTTCTCTCTCTCTAAACTGAACCCCTGCCACGTTAGTTTAGTTTAGTTTAGTTTAGTTTAGTGTAATAGTCACCAGAATCCCAACTCTGTTCATCGAAGGAGTAAACAAAACAACACGCATTCCACAGATTGTCAATCAACTGAGGTCCTATTACCCGGGCATTCAGTTTAAAGACATCAAACGTCTTCCTAATGGAAGAATCATGATTAAATGTACCGAACCTCAAGAGTTTGCGCATATTTTGGCCCACTGGCCTAAGGATGCCTTCGGTGTTCAAGCCACCATCACAACACCAAAAACAAACACACCAAAACTAACAGTCATAATCAGAGGTGTCGATTTCGACATTGAAGATCATGAAATCACCGAAGAATTAACAACTCAAGGCTTTGACATTGCATCATCGAACAGAATCATCTCATTCAGAACGAAACAAAAACGCCACTGATCAAGGTAACCGTCAACAAAAAAAGACGATCAAGAAAAATTATTAAAAAACGGTTGCTTTTTTATTTTCAAAAGACACACGACCGAACCGGAAAAGACACATCAAAACCAATAATCCAATGCTACAAATGTCAACGGTTCGGACACACAAAACTAATTGTATGGCCAAGGATAGATGTGTCAGATGTGGCGGATCTCACGAGGTCGCTCAGTGTCCTAACGAGCGTAACAAGTTAGATGCGCCAACTGTCAGAACCCCACGCAGCCAGTTACAAAGGCTGCCCCAAATACACCCAAATACGTAACAGATTCCTTTTCAAAACCACGAACATCAATAATCAAACCCACGGCTACCAAAACAACACCAAACAACCTTTACTACCAACTCCAACCGACTCGCAAATCAAACACGCTCAACCTCAACCAACACGTACTTACGCGGACGTAACACGCCCAAAACAACACAAGCATTTAACCCAACAGATTTCACCACAAACTTGCTAGCAATGCTGATAGAATTGAGTGATCTCCCCTCATTCGAATCGAGGCACGAGTCACTCAAGGCTGTTTGCAGCCTTGCAAGTCACTATTTTAACCTCCCTCACCTGAAACCACACCATCTTTCACTCAAAATTCACGCGAGGGAAATAAAACAACACAATGATACAACACATTAAAATCTTACACATCAACTGCCAAGGAAATCTTAAAGACAAAAGGTTAGAAATATACAACATAAACAAACATATAAACGCCAACATAATCATCATTTCAGAAACACTTTGCACAGAGAAACAAAACACCACAATCCCGGTTCATCTCACACAACATACCTCACTCAAAAAACAACAGAGGTATAATAACTTACTTTAGTACAAAAATATCGCATCTAATCTCGATAGAAGATTCATTTAAATCTGACATTAATGAGACCATTTTTTGTAATATACACTTTAACAACCGGCTAACTATTCCGATTCTAGCCATATATTGCTCACCAACCAAAAATATCGACATTAACTTCCTTCAAAAATGTGTTAATCGTAAACCCAAACCAATTATTATTGGAGACTTTAATTCACCGCACACAGAATTAAGGGTAACAGAGACACACGCAGAGGATCCTGCATAAAAAATTTTATTTCTAGCAATAAAATGCACTTAATTAATGACAATACACCTACACACTTCTCAGCCGCCAACGGCTCATATGATGTACTCGATTTCATCATCGCTCCCAAGGACATGGTTAATAGAATATCTAACTTTAAAGTGCATGATGAAATCACCAGTGACCACTTCCCCGTATCATGTATGATTCACCCGCGCCACCCGGCTGTGGCGTACGTGACTCCTTCCGCATACACCTACACTGAAACAGACTGGCTCACTTTTAATGCCTCTCTGGACTCATACCTACCCCACCCAATCGAACATGTAAACAACAAAACAGAACTAGACAAATATGTTGATCAAATTACAGAAGCCATAAAGAAAGCCACAAAAACACAATTCCTAAATCAAAAGAAAACAATCACTTATTCAATGGACTCTAACACCAGAAATTCACGCACTAATAATCAAACGCAGACAATTACGACGAATACACTACATCACACGTGATCCACACATTAAAACAGAAATCAATAGAACAAATACAAAAATTAAACAAGAAATTAAAAAAGTCAGAGAAAACAATTGGCATAACTTCTGCAAAAACTTAGAAAAACCAAGAAAAACCAAAAGAATTCTGGAAAAATTCAAGAGTATTGCGTCAGACAAAACACAAATCACATGTTACAACACATCACACACAACAATAAAATCGCAAGGACGGACGAAGAGAAAGCTGACTTATTAGCTGACTATTACAAATCCGCTTTTAGCGATTTAAACTCAGTAGATTTCGACACACAACACCAACACCATGTCAACAACTACATAAATGCAAACCAAGCTTCATTCTCACCAGGATTTCCCGAGAGACACTAGAAGCATACTCAAATTCAATCAATAGAAAAATAACCATAACCGAACTAAAGATTAATATCAAAACTTGAAGAACACTTCCCCGGACATGACCAAATACCAAATATTATTCTCAAAAAAAGTTCCACTCTCCTACTACAACACCTCACAAACATCATGAACATTTCATTAGCGACAGGGTATTACCCTGACACATGGAAAAAAGCCATCATAACAACGATCCCCAAGAAACAAACTAACAGAACAAATCCAGATAATTTCCGCCCCATCAGTCTGTTAAGCTGCCTTGGCAAACTGATGGAGAGAATTATCTCCAACCGTCTCCTCCATTTTTGCGAATCAAACAACATCCTTCCAGAATCTCAAAATGCCTCCAGAAAAATAGACAAACAACAGATCACCTCACACGACTCACCGAATCAATATACAAAGCTTACAACAACAATCAAGTAACCATCGGGGTATTCCTAGATGTCAAAAAAGCATTCGACAGCGTTTGGCACAATGCCATCATATACAAACTAAACCACCTACAAATAAATCCTACGATAGTCAAATGGATTTCAAATTTTTTAACCAATAGAACAGCACAAGTAAAAGTCAATAAAACCATATCCAAATTATTTAATATAACGGCAGGAGTGCCCCAAGGATCAGTCCTCTCTCCACTTCTTTACATAATTTTCGTCAGTGACATACCTTTTCCAAATCTAACATACACACACAATTCACAATACGCAGATGACATCGCAATCTGGAGCACCTCCAGAAACCCAGTAATGGCCATGTCTCGCGTACAAGAATCACTAAACAACGTCTCAACATGGAGCAACAAGTGGAGGGTCGTGTTAAATCCGACAAAAACACAAGCAATCACCTTCTATAGAAAACTAAAGAAGCAAAGAAAAAATCTAGGAAAAATAAATCTATCACTTGGAAACACAACCATCAACATGAGCAAAAACATCACATTCCTTGGCGTCACTTTCGACACAAAACTAACATGGAAAAAACACATAAACAATATACACTCATCAATAAGAAAAAGGATTTCATATCTAAAGACTATAACTGGTAAACAATCAAAATGCGCACCGAACACCATTATACAAATATACAAGGCTTACATCCGTCCACTAATAGAGTACGGATGTCAAGTAACATACAACATGTCAAACAACACACTCCAAAAAATCCAAGTGCAACAAAACAAAATATTAAAATCCGCATTCAGTTTACCATCTTTTACACCAACAAATTATCTACACCAAATTAGTAATTTACCAACTATAAGAGACAGAATAACAGAACTTTCTCTGAAATATTATCGAAAAGCAGAAAACAGAAACAAACTAACGGCATCACTACACAAATTATCAAGTGCACCAACAAAATACATATCACCATACAACATATTTCAAGAATCACAATCCACTCAACAAAGAGTTTAAATACATAAAAACTATGTTATTAACATGAATTCCTTTTTTTTTTCAGGTACAGGGCACACGACAGGCAAAACTTTCGGCGCCTGTCGTGTGAAAGTGGGTTTTCTCGGGGTACTCCCGTTTCCCCCCACATCAAAATCTTCAGGCATTGGATTTCTAGATCCCAGCCCAGGCAACCTTTTTGCCAGACCCAGAATCGGGCCGTTTGATTTGATCTGAACTTGAATGAATTACATTCATGTTCACATCTACCCAACTTTTCTTTTCGAGACAGGTCCCGACCTTTCCTTCTTTCCACTGCTACCTTTGCCTCCACCCAAAAGACCATTTAGTGAGACATTCCCCACCCAAAAAGTCAAGAATAATAACGATAATTAAATTATTAAAATAATAATAAAAAAAAAAAACCACCACTTAATCCTAATAACAATCCACGAAAGGGGACGAAGAGGAACTACAAAGTTCCTGAACACCCCAGTTGGAGAGAGAACTCTTCAGTTTCTCTCTCTCTAAACTGAACCCCTGCCACGTTAGTTTAGTTTAGTTTAGTGTAATAGTCACAATACGTATTCATTCCACATAGTGAGTACCGTGTTTTACTGTCTATTTTTCGTTCTTAGTTTCAGAGAAAACTAAGGGAAAATGTCTGGGCGAGGCAAAGGTGGCAAAGTGAAGGCCAAGGCTAAATCCCGTTCAAGCAGAGCTGGACTCCAGTTTCCAGTCGGGCGTATACATCGTCTCCTTCGAAAGGAAACTATGCCGAGCGAGTAGGAGCTGGAGCACCCGTCTACCTCGCTGCTGTCTTGGAGTACCTGGCTGCTGAAGTTTTGGGTTAGCAGGTAACGCTGCACGTGATAACAAGAAGACTAGGATCATTCCTCGTCACTTGCAACTTGCCATTCGTAATGACGAAGAACTCAACAAGTTGCTACAGGGTGTTACTATCGCCCAGGGAGGCGTTCTGCCAAACATTCAGGCTGTCTTATTGCCCAAGAAGACCGAAAAGAAGTAAGTCGGTAAATATTAACAATATATCAAACGGCCCTTTTCAGGGCCACCACCTCCTGATGGAGAGATAGTACAGTTCCTTCGCCATACATCTCGTGTTAATAATTTTCACAGAACACGCAACAAAAGGCGTGTCTCTTGTGTACGACAAACCTTATTATCCCATCTTCCATAATACATAAATAAATAAATAATCATAAAACAAAAACGTTTTACTACGATTCATTATAGTACTTGCTATATAAGTAGATCGTCACAGTTAGGTTTTCTCTTATACCAGCATAACGATACGTTGTTGACAGTGTTCACTGTCGTAACCAGACTATGTTCGTCTTTCTAAGTAAGCTGAGTAGTATGTGTAGTTCGTAAGCTATTGCCATTTCTTTTCAATATTCTTAACCTGAAAGGAATGTACCTACCTTCATAGATGTCGTTACACGGAAAGAGAAAAATGAAAACAAACCAATACGTCATTTTCTGCAGCACAATAATATATTTCGAAGGAGAACAAGAAAACACACCAACTTCGTAATATGAAATTTTATACTTCTCTCCAGGCACATAACTAGATTAAATATCGAACATGCAGGAATTTTTGAAAACTGTTTCATGCACGTCGAGTAAGTGTAATAATTTAAAAGGTTCCTTGATAAAGTAAAACGAAAGAAGACTTAACTCACAAACTTTCGTAAGAGAAAAGACGGCTGCTGCTAAACTACAACTCCTTGCATTTCTTACGTGCAAATTCAACTTGAAAAGATGTATGTTACTAACATAGTACAAGTAGTCGTGATGTGTGCGAATGGCATACTCTTTGTTCAGGATGTGGTGGCCCTGAAAAGGGCCGTTTGTTTATTGGCGAGGGTAAGTTACAATACCTCTCTCTCTATTTAGGCTCGTTCCCCTCGAATTCTACGTGCGAGTTGGATGTCTTTCGGCATGATGGTCACTCTCTTTGCGTGAATGGCACACAGGTTAGTGTCTTCGAAGAGACCCACCAAGTACGCCTCACTGGCCTCCTGAAGAGCCATGACAGCAGAGCTCTGGAATCTAAGGTCAGTCTTGAAGTCCTGGGCAATTTCTCTCACCAGTCTCTGGAAAGGTAATTTTCGAATGAGCAGCTCAGTTGACTTCTGGTATCGACGGATTTCACGGAGGGCTACTGTTCCTGGCCTGTAACGATGAGGTTTCTTTACACCTCCTGTTGCTGGAGCGCTCTTTCGGGCAGCTTTAGTGGCCAGTTGTTTTCTTGGTGCTTTTCCGCCCGTGGATTTTCTTGCAGTTTGTTTCGTGCGAGCCATAATTTCGTTTTGTCCGTGCTATATTACAAACGTACGTAGAACTACAATCCTACTACACTCTTCGACTTCCGTGCTAAGAATGATCATCGTTCCAAGTTTGACTGTGTGGGTATTTGGGTATTGATGTTGTTAAATACCCAGGAGGGTCAGGTACATTTGACCTCTTCCTCCCTCCCGAACGATTATAGCGTCTGTCTTTAGGGTTTTTTTTTTTTTTTTTTTTTTTTTTAAAGCTTTGGGCCAGAGTAAAAGTATAACATCATACTCAGGTCCATTTCAGGGCTCAGTCCATGCATGGACGAACAAGAAGTTTTTTTTTTTTTTCCATTTAATTTTTTTTTTTTTTGTATTTTCATATATATATATATTTTTTTTGTTTTTTTCTCCTTTTTCTCGATTGAGAGAATGCTACTACTACTTGTAGTAACACAAACACTCACACAGAAAAGAAAGTAATAATAATTATTATTATTCAATACTTGAATAATAATTCAAAAAAGAGAAGAGAAAAAAATAATAATAATAATAATGATTAAAAAAAGAAAATAATAATTATAAAAATAAAAGAAACAAGGACTAAGTGTCTAGTGCATAGTGGCCAGCTTGTGTTACATTTCTTAAATATATGTTAAAAGGGGAGAGGTATTTAGTACCATTTACATCATGTACGTGATATCTGTCGAGATCACACATTAAGTCATTTTTGTGCCAATTCTTATTGAAATATTTTAGAGAATTATGCAAGAGTCTTTCAGCTATTGTATCTATGTTTGCATACTTGTGCATGAATGTGGTTGAGGTGCTACGTGGTACTTTGTATGCTGAAGTTAGTACAGAATTTTGTATACGTTGAAGTTTCTGTACATGTGTGGGTGCTATGTTAATCCAGGCAGGTGATGCATATTCTATTGTTGGTCTAATGTACGTTTTGTAGATTTTAAGTATGTTGTCTGGTGATGTTCCTTGGATTTTACCTGAAAGACTTCTTGCATAGTTTGCTCTTTTCCAGATTCGTATCAGTACATTTTAATATGTGGTAGCCACGTTAATTTTGAGTCATAGGTTAGACCTAGAAATTTAGCAGAAGTAGCAGTCAGTAAAAGTGATCCATTCATATAGAGTTTTGGTGGATCTTTTTTCAGCTTATTCAGTCTGCTGAATACTATGACTTGGGTTTTTGGAATATTAATTTTGATTCTGTATTTCTGGCAGTATTCTTCGATGTTATTTAGGACTGGTTGTAGGTTCGTTGCTGCTATTGACGGAGTGGGGGCACTTTTCCAGACTGCTACATCGTCAGCGAACTGTGATGCATAACCTAAATTTAGGTCCGACAGAGGCATATTACTCACGTACATGATAAATAATATAGGGCTAACAACCCCTCCCTGCGGGACTCCTGCTTCGGGTGAAAAGGACCCTGAGTGGGCCCCATTTACATTTACTTTACACATTCTGTTATCCAGGAAGTTGGACAGCCAGCGAATAGTTTCCTGGGGTAATGCCATTTCAAGCAATCTATGTCTTAAGCCGTTATGCCACACTGTGTCAAATGCTTTCTCAATGTCGAGAAAGCAAGCTACAGTGCATTCTTTTTGTTGAAGCTGTCGGTAATTGATTCTGTAAGTCGAATCAGGTGGTCTGTAGTTTGGCGGTTTTTCGAAATCCGTTTTGAATTTCTGGTAATTTTGAATTTTCTTCTAAGTAAACTGACAGACGATTACTAATTATCCTCTCTAATACTTTGCCAATACAACTGGTTAAGCTAATCGGGCGGTAGTTGTTTGGTTTATTCGCTGACTTTCCTTCTTTCTGGAACATTAATACTATTGCTTCCTTCCAAGAAACGGGGATATATCCAGCTGATAGTGAGAGATTAAATAACGCTGTTAGGTGTTCATATAATCTCTGAGTGCCTTGTTTTAGGAGGATAGCTTGAATACCATCTTCTCCAGGAGCTTTGTTTTTTGTGTTTTTAATAGCAGTTACTACTTCTGTAACAGTGATATGTTTTACCAGTTGATGAGTGCTCCAGTCTTTTGTTTTTTCTTGGTGTGTAATATTGTTGACTGGAAATTTAGGTGTAAAATGCTTCTGTTTTGGTCAATAAAGTTTGTGACTGTATTATAAAAGTATCTGTTCATGTCTGGTTCATGATGTGTTTTGAACGTGTTTTCTAGGTGTTTTTAAATATCTCGGCTTTTTCTGTGTTAGTGTATGCTGTTTCTCCATCCAGTTCCAGTGGTGGATATACTGTGTTTGTTGTTCCTGTGTTTGTAAATCTTTTCAAATGTGTCCAGAATTGTTTAGGATCAGTTTTATGATTTAGATCGGAACAGAAGGTGTCCCAGTTTTCTTGTTTCTGTTGTCTGATTAAGTTTCGTATTTTATTTCTTATTGTGTTTATCTGAGTTTTAAGTGTGGGGTTTCGATTTTGAATGTACTGTCTGCGGAGTATACGTCTGTTTTTAATTAAGTGTATTATATCTTTATGTGGTTGCCATGAATGAGTTGTTGTGAAGTGTTTTTGTTTCGGTATCGAACTGTTGGCTGCATGTTTTAGACACTCAGAGATGATATGACAGTATGCATCTATATCTGATGCGTCCGCGGCAATATGTAGTACTTCTGGAGGTAAGGTTTCATTTAATATAGTTTGGAAAACTGGCCAATTAGCTTTTGTAGTTCAGTTGGTCTCTCACTATGATTTTATTTAAGTGGGGGTGAGATTGAAGATACACCAAACTGGAAGGTGGTCACTATCTATATCGTGACCAACATGAAAATTTACGAATTTGCGACTCATATTTGACGAACACAGGCATAGGTCCAGTATTTCACTGGTGCCATGTGCGTACGAGATATGTGTCGGTGTTGCATCGTTTAATAAAGTCATGTTTGATTCGTCCAGAAATTGATAAAGTAATTTGCCATTTGCGTTTGAGCAACGACAGTTGAATGCTATATGTTTACTGTTTAGGTCGCCGATAATAATAAGATTACAGTTGCTATTATACAATATATTCAATAGATTTACATCTAACACGGTACTAGGCGAGCAGTAGATGCCCGCCACAGTAACGTCTGTCTGATTTTGCGTTTTTACATTAATAACTATAGATTCATTACTGGAAGGGATAGTAAGTTCCTGAACTATAAGTTCAGTCTTATACAATAATAAAAGACCTCTGTTTGGATCTCTATTATCCTTCCTGTCATGTCTAATAGTAGAGTAGCCGTTTAATTTAAATCTATGGTAGTTATACAGAAGAGTTTCACTAATTATGATTACATCAGGTTTTATGGAGCTTGTTGTATCTTCAATCTCATGTTTCTTGGAAGCAAGAGCACCCTGGATATTGATGTGTAGAACTGTGAAGTCATCCATGTCTAGTAGAGTTTATGATGGAGGTTAAAATTTGCGGCAAGAACTTGTGTATGTTTTTCAATATGATTTTAACAATTATGTCTGTGAGACTGTTGGTGTTTGTGGGATTTGTATATTCTGCCATTATTTCCGAGAAGGTGGAAGTTATGGCAGTTGTCAATGTTGTTTCAATTGTTGTTGGTTGTGTATTTTGAGGTGGTTTTGGTATTTCCTCTTCACTTGGTAATGGTTTTCATGTCGGGATGATGAATTTTAACCACTGCAGCGTATGTGTTTGTCTGTGTAGTTGTACTTTGTGGTGCTGGAGTGGTAGGTGTGGGTTCCTTAATTGTTCGTGGTGGTGGCGGCTTGTTCATGTTGGGATTTTAATTTCGTATAAGTGTGTCTTTATGGATTTATATTTCTGGCAACCTTTATAATTTGCCGTGTGTTCTTCCCCACAATTGCAGCATTTGGGTTTGGGGTTCTGTTTTGTACACTGTGTAATGTGGTGATTCTCCCCACAGCCCACACAACGCGCATTTGCTTGGCATGCTGCTGCTACATGTCCAAACCTTTGGCATTGGTAGCACTGTGTGACAACCACTGCTGGTGTTTTTGTTTGTTCTACTGTGTACTTATGATACCACATAGTGATACCATTATTAATGAATTGTGTAATATCCTGGCTGTTGTCTGTGACTACTTTGATTAGGTTTGTGGGTCTTTTAGTAATATTTGAAATTATACGCTCAACTGAAATGTGTTTTATGTTTTGTGTACTTAACTCTTCCTTAACGTCTTCTATGTCTATTGAATTATGTACACCTCGTATCACAAAAGACTTCGGTGTTGGTTTAGTTCCTGGTAGGTGTATTGTAATGCTTCCTGTTTTGAATGCGTCTGCAGGCCAAGCTTTTAGTAGACTGTTTAAGTCAGCGGGTTCCTGTCCTTGAACCAGAACACCGCCTCTGGGCAGACGCTTAATATTAGTAATCTTTGTATTAGGTTTGCACCTGTATATTTCTTTGGCCAATTGTGGTTGGTTGTAACTACCAGGAACTCCTTGGATTATAACTGCGTGCTTAGGTGATTTTGGTGCGATTTGTGTATGTGTGTCTGTGGTGGTTGTTCTTTGTTTAATTTGTTTTTCTGACTTCGAGTCTGCACAAGCGTGAAGCCTTCGTCGTCAGAAAGAACTTCGTCTTTGTCTGAACATGTTTGTTTTGAATATCCAGGGTGGGGTTTGGGTTGCTAGTACTGCTAGTTTTTGGCATATTAAAGTCTATAACCGTAGTCTTAGGTACATTGTCTTCACATGCTGAAATCATAATATCTTTTACTAGTTTTCGTTTTTTTCGAGTCCTTACTGTATTTTCTTTAACCGGCGTTAACTTAGCTTTTAGTTCTTTTCGGCTATGAACATTAAAGATTTTAATTTTAAATTATCATTATCTGTTTGGCCACAGTCACTAGACTTACTTTTTGTCCCTGAAACAGACGGGCTTGCTCCCTCAGTCTCAGACGCTACATCGCTTTCCCTGGTTTCCGACTCCCCGACCGGCATGTCGCCTCGTTGTTTAGCGAAGGGGAATTTCCTGTCTTGGGCCAATTCAAATAAGGTCTTCTGTCTACTGGCGTAAAACTAAAATTCGAAGTGAAAAGTAAAAACACTAACAAAATATGAAGCAAAATATAACACGTAGAAATCTAGAGCCTTTCAGAGGTATGTCCTTCCTTTACCCTGTCCAAGCGCAGAATCTCCTCAAACTAAACTAACGTGGCAGGGGTTCAGTTTAGAGAGAGAGAAATCAGAAGAGTTCTCTCTCCAACTGGGGTGTTCAGGAACTTTATAGTTCCTCTTCGTCCCCTTACGTGAGAAATGTTTTAAAATATCCATGGAGTTTTTACTTTATTTTTAACATTTCAAAAATATTTGTGAGTGAGAGGAAGGACGGGAGAACTGGACGAAAGCAGCGAAAGTGAAGTGAGCCAGACTTTGGCTCGAGGATGGAGAACCCTAGCGGCTGGCGAATTGGTTTTTTTAAAATTTACTGTAATTGATTAGATACCCTTGACTGGGTAAACGGCCCTTTTCAGAATGAGGCTGGGACCTGCAGGTCCGATGCCAGAGATTTTGCTGTGGGGGGAAACGGGAGTACCTCGAGAAAACCCACTTTCACGGCCTGGGCGCCGAATAGTCTACCCAGACCGTGCCCGGAAGTAGCTGGGAAAGAAAAAAAAAACAACAACACAAAATTAATAAAAAAACAAACAAAAAAAAACTGATGAACTACGTTGATGGTGTACATGAAAACTGTTAGCTGCAGTCTTGTAGATCGGGTGGCAACTTCATCATGAACTTGTTTCCACACTTGAAGCCCATTGGTGCAACTGAGAAACGTGGCCTTGGTGGTGGAACGACTGGCTGTTCTTCGGTGAGTTGTTCTTCGCTGGTCTGTGATGCTTTGTTTCTTCTCGAGATTTTGGTTTGAGTTTTCTGCGTGGAGGTGGATTGTTTTTCAGTTTGTGCTGTCGCGTCGATGGTTATCTTCGTAATGGTTTGAGTCTGGCTGGTCGTTGAGTTCTGTGGAACTGGGATTGAAGTCTGGCAGGAACTGTCCTTTTTTCTTTCTTGAATTACTGCAACTTGGCGTGTTGCCAACAATGGGTGTTGTCTTCTTCTGAGTTGGGTTGTCTGAATCCGTCTTCGTGTTTCTTCTAATACTGTCTGGAATCGGCGGTATTTTGGTATTTTCCTGTTGGAAGATTTCCGTTGGTTGTTTACGATATCTGGGTGCTTGGTTTGAACCATTCTTGAGTGGTCGTCGATGTGGGCGTTCGGCTCTAAAATGAAATATATGATAATAGCAGCCATCTCGTAAAATACGGTCGGCACTGTACTTCGATGTTGTCACTATCTTCATGAAGTGTGTGGGATGATTACTGTTCTTAGAATAAATTCGATGAACTGCGTATACCTTGGCTTGTATTTGGGGTTCTATGGTTTGTCTAATTTCTTCAGGTTGAATTGATGGGTCGACGCCCTGAGGAATACAGAAAAAAAGATTGACTGGACTTTTCGTTGGGGAACAACTTACTTTAAATTCAGTGTTCCATGGCTGGCACAGATAGGTTTGGTCTGCAATAGTGGCTGGTTGGATGAGGATTCCTCCCGGCGTAAAATACGGGTCCTGGACGGTTCGATGGTTGCCCCAGGCTTGGCTCGGGCGATCAACGTGGCGACTTGGTACGGCGTGAGGTTCGGCGGTAAGCCGTCGACGATTACAGGCGGCACTAACGGCCTGACTGGCGAGGATGAACGTTTCGTTTTGAATAGCATATTGGCACGTCTGACTTGCTCGGTGGCTAGCTCAGGTCTCCTCAAAAAATCTCGAATCTCCTCATCGTTCCAAGGCGCTTTTTGTTTATCTTTTCAAACTTTGCGCTTTCCGTTCGAGAGAGCTTCGCATTGGTCGTGCTCCACCAATCATTGTACAGGACGCAGAGTCGAGACGCCATTGGACAAAGAGTTGTGATTCTCAATCCTAGTTTGCACCACTTTTTGGTTTCTGAAGCAACTTTGGATTGTAATACTCAAACAAAACGGTATAGCAATACGTTACCAATATTCGAATGAAATATAATTCTTACTGATGGTACTTTCTTATCGTCTGAAAGATATGTGTAAGAATCTTTATTTTATTTTTATTTATATTTTTTAATTTTATTTTACATAGTTATTCTGCTGGGACATATTTCCTTTCGAGAAGTACATGTACATTTTGTCCAGTCCACCAAGTAACCTCGTGAATATCTAGATGGAAGTTGTTTTCGGTAAAAATAAATAATAATATGATCCAACACATTTCTTTGATGGTTCTTAGTTAGTTCTCAATAAATGTTTTCAGTTTCTATGATCACAGTTTTGCTGTTCAACGTTAAGCGACGAGGAGCTTTCCGAGAGGGCCGCGCTAAGATTATATAGTGTTACCGATAGTGGTTGTTTTCGTTTTTTGAGCTGTTCGAGCAGAGATTATTCTTTAATATTTCTACATTTACGCCATGTCTGGAAGAGGAAAAGGTGGCAAGGGTCTCGGTAAAGGTGGAGCAAAACGTCATCGTAAGGTTCTCAGAGACAATATCCAGGGTATCACGAAGCCAGCCATCAGACGTCTAGCTCGCAGAGGCGGTGTAAAGCGCATCTCTGGTCTCATCTACGAAGAAACCCGAGGTGTTTTGAAAGTTTTCTTGGAAAACGTAATCCGTGATGCTGTTACCTACACGGAGCACGCCAAAAGAAAGACTGTGACCGCCATGGATGTAGTGTATGCTCTGAAACGACAGGGTCGCACTCTGTACGGATTCGGAGGTTAAATATTCACTTTATAACAAAAAAAACGGCCCTTTTCAGGGCCACCACCTCCTAATGAAGAGATACCACATTTTCGTACTTCTTATAATTCTCTCAAGTACTCGTACAAGTACACAAATTGCTTACTAGCTAACTCCTTTTCACACAATACGATTTCTACCTCCCTCACTCGGAAACGTTATATATATATATCTGTTAAGTTAAGGATAAACATTATGCTTTGCAAGTTAACTTTAGTGAAATAACTTATGTTATAAGAACTGGTAGTGCGGTTAATTAGGAATTGTTTGGTTAGTGTTCATTTCCAAGTTTACTCTGTGTGCATGTTACTTTATACATCATTTAGAGAAACAGGTAGATAAAATATGTTAGGGGTAAATCCCGTTATCTTATTAATAGAAATAACACTCGCCAATGAAGAAGCGTTACGCTTATTGAGTACACATACACTTAGAGAGACGAATGAATGTCTTGCTCAATTGTTAATTTCTATTCAAAGATGAAACTTGCAAGCTTATTAGATACCACTCTAAAGTTTTCTATCTCCGAAAATGTGTGTAAACATAGACTCTACAATAAAATATTCCTTAATTAATGATGTCAGAAAGGTCGACGAAGCCAAGAACACTGCGTTTCAAAACTGCATCGTTATTTCTATATATATAAATATTATATATATTAATCAACCTTCAGAGGAAGTATAAAAAGAAATAAATTAACGATTCAAGGCATCTTATTGAAATCGAATATGTGTTATATGATTGTATCGACGAACACTAGTTTCGTTTCTCATTTGTCACGAACTCTCACCAGTTTGCTTTCAAACTGGCTTAGGTGGCCTGTAATCGTTTTGCTGTTTGAATATTCTTTGTAATGCACTGTTTACGATAATAAGGATCGAAAACAATTTCTGAATAAGGAATAGAAACTACTTTTCTGTGTTGTTCGGGAGAATTTCTTTGTAGCGTGGAACAAGCTTTTGCACTTAGCACTACCCAACATGAAATGAAATGACGACGTGTTAGAGACTGCCTCGTTTCTAACGTGATATTCCGATGATATAATGCTCTCTTACAAATACTCTACTTTCATTTGAGGGTGTGTGATATAGATATTCGATGTGAAATGTTTTGTTTACTTGAAACACTCTATGATGTGACTTGAGAAACGATTAGAAAAACTTCTGTATCCTAAAGAAGCTTCTCATTCGCACTGGTGCACGATTTTATGGTAAAAAATGCCACCATTGACGAATCGTGGATAGACCTATCTATAGAAGAAAGATCGAACTTTCGTTTAGTAGACCTTAGGAAAAATTTTGGAAATTGAAACTTCTCAAAAGGAACCCAGAATTGTGTGAACAAACACAGCCGGATGATACGTTCAGACGCGAGAAATGGCGACCCCAGCTGACTTCTCTCAGTTAGATGAAGCTCTCAATTACGGCCGCTCTCTCTTTACTTAAGGTCTTCACGTGCTTGTGCTCGTATTTTTCAACCAGTAGAAAGATTAATAAATAAAAAAGCTTTAAAAATGGCTGATGCGACGGCGCCTACCACGGCTCCTTCTCCTAAGAAGGTGAGCAAACAAAAGCGAAAAAACCGAGAACGGCACCCGTACATCCTAAGGTATCCGAAATGGTAATCACTGCCATTACTTCTCTCAAAGAACGCGGAGGTTCTTCTCTCCAGGCTATCAAAAGTACATTGCTGCCAACTATAAACTCGACGTGGAGCGGATGAACCCTTTATCAAGAAGTATCTTCGATCAGCAGTGAATAGTGGCATTCTCACACAGACTAAAGGAAAAGGAGCTACGGGTTCCTTCAAGCTGAGTGCTCAAAAGAGCAAAGAGAAGGTGGTGAAAACCAAAGAAGAAAGAAGGAACGACTGCAAAGAAAAGTAAAGCCCCGAGTAAGCCCAAGAAAGTAGCTGAGAAGAAAGCAAAGACAGCTGCTAAAACCCAAGGCAAAGGCAAAACCAAAGAAAGTGGCGAAGCCAGCAAAGAAACCTGCAGCCAGTAAACCGAAAGCCCCAAGAAGGCCAAAGCCGCCCCTAAAAGGCTGCTTCCAAGAAGGTGGCAGGAAAGAAATAAGTAAGCTGCTTCTTTTCCAATTTTGTGTGATATCACAAAATCAACGGCCCTTTCAGGGCCACCATCTCCTGATAAAGAGTTTGCCATATAAGTCGTTACAGAAAACAAACAAAACACTCATTCCGCTCGTAACAACACTTGTTATATCGAGCGAGTGAAATGGTAAAAAATTTCTTAAAACGTTTCATGCTCAGATTTGTAGTCTAACGAACGTTCGAGAAAAGAAAGTAATGTAGTGCGACTTTATTTATTTCTTCCCCTGTGCTGTTATAGATATGCTCGTTTTCAAATTATACTTAATGATTCGTAACTTTAGTTTAATTTCAATTAGTACTGCATTTAATTACATTTTAGTTTTAATCACAATTGGTCGAAGGAAAATAACTCGGGGCTCCTTCATTAATTAACTCTTTCGCAACAGTATTATACTACTAGCCACCCATATAAATTGTATGCCTCCTTACTAGTTAGTGAAGTGTACTGAGCCTTTCACAAATGTAATGGAGAAATCTATTCCGTATGCACATGCATATACGGCTGAATAGTGTGCCTTACTATTAGATTTACTAGTTATTAATAACTAATATGATTTATGCTCCTTAATAGAGGCCCCCAGTGGCACAGTGGTATGTCTGCGGACTTACACACTAAAACCGGGTTTCGATACCCGTGGTGGGCAGAGCACAGATAGCCCATTGAGTAGCTTTGTGCTTAATTCTAAACAAACCTTCTGAGAGACAATTTCTCTGTTGCTCTGTCCCTCAGACACTATTTCGTTTTCTCCCAAGCGCATGGATATTAAACATGTAATGGATGTCACTCTAAATGAAATAACTATTTCCGTGTATCGATTAACCCTCTGTCATTCTATCTTTTTTGCTTTCTTAAATAATGAGTAGCTGTCGTTTTCTTGTTATTATCATAATTATCTTGTACCATTCGGTGACGACATGTATTGGCTGGGTGTGTATACGTTCGTTCGTCTGTCTTCATTCACTTAACTACAAACGAAAATACTCACTGAGAGCATAGAGGTGGGAATGGAACAAAACTCTCTAATAATGTGTGTATTTCTACTCGCACGTTATAAGCATGGTTATAGAGAAAGCATGCTTGAACTGTTAATAGTGAAATAGATTCGATGTGACTTTCTCCTTTTCAAGATGTGGTGGCCCTGAAAAGGGCCGTTTGAATTGAAAAGAGAAGAAGAACACATTACTTTGAACTGGTGTACTTAGTCACAGCCTTGGTCCCTTCGGAGACGGCGTGTTTGGCCAATTCTCCAGGTAAAAGCAGACGCACTGCAGTTTGGATCTCCCGGCTCGTGATAGTTGATCGCTTGTTGTAGTGAGCCAGACGAGAAGCTTCGGCAGCAATTCTCTCGAAAATGTCGTTCACGAAGCTATTCATGATAGACATAGCTTTGCTGGAGATTCCAGTATCGGGATGGACCTGCTTGAGAACCTTGTAAATGTAAATACTGAAGCTCTCCTTCCTCCTCTTCTTTCGCTTTTTCTTGTCTCCAGCTCGTACGGCTTTCTGGGCCTTTCCGGCCTTCTTCACAGCTTTTCCAGACGCTTGTTGTGGAGGCATGTTGAAAAATAAACTTGGGCAAACCAAACTAACGTGGCAGGGGTTCAGTTTAGAGAGAGAGAAATCGGAAGAGTTCTCTCTCCAACTGGGGTGTTCAGGAACTTTGTAGTTCCTCTTCGTCCCCTTTCGTGGATTGTTATTAGGATTAAGTGGTGGGTTTTTTTTATTATTATTATTTTAATAAATTAATTATCGTTATTATTCTTGACTTTTTGGGTGGGGAATGTCTCACTAAATGGTCTTTTGGGTGGAGGCAAAGGTAGCAGTGGAAAGAAGGAAAGGTCGGGACCTGTCTCGAAAAGAAAAAGTTGGGTAGATGTGAACATGAATGTAATTCATTCAAGTTCAGATCAAATCAAACGGCCCGATTCTGGGTCTGGCAAAAAGGTTGCCTGGGCTGGGATCTAGAAATCCAATGCCTGAAGATTTTGATGTGGGGGACAATTACACTAAACTAACTAAACTAAACTAACGTGGCAGGGGTTCAGTTTAGAGAGAGAGAAATCAGAAGAGTTCTCTCTCCAACTGGGGTGTTCAGGAACTTTATAGTTCCTCTTCGTCCCCTTACGTGAGAAATGTTTTAAAATGTCCATGGAGTTTTTACTTTATTTTTAACATTTCAAAAATATTTGTGAGTGAGAGGAAGGACGGGAGAACTGGACGAAAGCAGCGAAAGTGAAGTGAGCCAGACTTTAGCTCGAGGATGGAGAACCCTGGCGGCTGGCGAATTGGTTTTTTAAAATTTACTGTAATTGATTAGATACCCTTGACTGGGTAAACGGCCCTTTTCAGAATGAGGCTGGGACCTACAGGTCCGATGCCAGAGATTTTGCTGTGGGGGGAAACGGGAGTACCCCGAGAAAACCCACTTTCACGGCCTGGGCGCCGAATAGTCTACCCAGACCGTGCCCGGAAGTAGCTGGGAAAAAAAACAAAAAAAAAAAAAAACAACAACAACACAAAATTAATTAAAAAAAAACAAACAAAAAAAACTGATGAACTACGTTGATGGTGTACGTGAAAACTGTTAGCTGCAGTCTTGTAGATCGGGTGGCAACTTCATCATGAACTTGTTTCCACACTTGAAGCCCATTGGTGCAACTGAGAAACGTGGCCTTGGTGGTGGAACTACTGGCTGTTCTTCGGTGAGTTGTTCTTCGCTGGTCTGTGATGCTTTGTTTCTTCTCGAGATTTTGGTTTGAGTTTTCTGCGTGGAGGTAGATTGTTTTTCAGTTTGTGCTGTCGCGTCGATGGTTATCTTCGTAATGGTTTGAGTCTGGCTGGTTGTTGAGTTCTGTGGAACTGGGATTAAAGTCTGGCAGGAACTGTCCTTTTTTCTTTCTTGAACTACTGCAACTTGGCGTGTTGCCAACAATGGGTGTTGTCTTCTTCTGAGTCGGGTTGTCTGAATCCGTCTTCGTGTTTCTTCTAATACGGTCTGGAATCGGCGGTATTTTGGTATTTTCCTGTTGGAAGATTTCCGTTGGTTGTTTACGATATCTGGGTGCTTGGTTTGAACCATTCTTGAGTGGTCGTCGGTGTGGGCGTTCGGCTCTAAAATGAAATATATGATAATAGCAGCCATCTCGTAAAATACAGTCGGCACTGTACTTCGATGTTGTCACTATCTTCATGAAGTGTGTGGGATGATTACTGTTCTTAGAATAAATTCGATGAACTGCGTATACCTTGGCTTGTATTTGGGGTTCTATGGTTTGTCTAATTTCTTCAGGTTGAATTGATGGGTCGACGCCCCTGAGGAATACAGAATAAAGATTGACTGGACTTTTCGTTGGGGAACAACTTACTTTAAATTCAGTGTTCCATGGCTGGCACAGATAGGTTTGGTCTGCAATAGTGGCTGGTTGGATGAGGATTCCTCCCCGGCGTAAAATACGGGTCCTGGACGGTTCGATGGTTGCCCCAGGCTTGGCTCGGGCGATCAACGTGGCGACTTGGTACGGCGTGAGGTTCGGCGGTAAGCCGTCGACGATTACAGGCGGCACTAACGGCCTGACTGGCGAGGATGAACGTTTCGTTTTGAATAGCATATTGGCACGTCTGACTTGCTCGGTGGCTAGCTCAGGTCTCGACTCAAACTTGGACCAAATTCAGTCAGCGTTTTTTCGACCGAAACTTGGGCAAAATTCAGTCAGCGTTTAAATTGCGCGCTGCAGGATTGAAAAGTAGCCAATAGCATTTTGGTTTGCGAATTCGATAGCTGTCGCGAGAAGCGCGGCCGTCACAGGCGACTCAATATATCTCGTTCAATCCTACAAAGTTGATAAAACTAAGTGAGTGAACAGTGTAATAGTCTGATTATGACTGTTAGTTTTGGTGTGTTTGTTTTTGGTGTTGTAATGGTGGCTTGAACACCGAAGGCATCCTTGGGCCAGTGGGCCAAAATATGCGCAAACTCTTGAGGTTCGGTACATTTAATCATGATTCTTCCATTAGGAAGACGTTTGATGTCTTTAAACTGAATGCCCGGGTAATAGGACCTCAGTTGATTGACAATCTGTGGAATGCGTGTTGTTTTGTTTACTCCTTCGATGAACAGAGTTGGGATTCTGTAGTTAGGAGAATTGTTTGTTTGTGTGACAGTGATGGTGTTCTCAGAATTAGTGGCGATGGTGGTGTTGTTTGTATTCAAGTAATTATTGTTAGAGCAAGTGGCTTTGTCTTCGTTAACATGGGTTATGTTATTAATACATTGATTTTAGAACTATTATTAGCGTCGTTAAGGTTAGGGTTAGTAGCATAGTCAGAAACTATACTTACCATGTCCTTTTTTCTTCTTCTTTTCAGCCTCCTCTTGTTGGATGTCTCGTTTGTTTCATGGGATTCTGGTCTTCGTGATTCTTCACCTCCTGAGTTTTCACCTTCGGAACTCTCAGTCGAACTACTCAGTGATTCAGAGGCTGGTCCTTCAATAGCTCTATTCAGCATATCCATGATCTCGTCGTTGGAAAGGGCTTTTCCGTTGGATCTTGTCACTATCTTCTTTCTCTTCATACTGTTTTACTAGTCCTGATAAGGACTAAGGGGTAACCTTTTTTAGTAAAACTTTTATGCACTTCACAGGATAATTTAGTCTTCAATGCACTTGTCTCGCAGCTCTTGACTTGCACGTCTGCTCTGCTTGACGGCGACCTTGAAACCGTCATAATCAGAGGTGTCGATTTCGACATTGAAGATCATGAAATCACTGAAGAATTAACAACTCAAGGCTTTGACATTGCATCATCGAACAGAATCATCTCATTCAGAACGAAACAAAAAACGCCACTGATCAAGGTAACCGTCAACAAAAAAAGACGATCAAGAAAAATTATAAAAAACGGTTGCTTTTATTTTTCAAAGACACACGACCGAACCGGAAAAGACACATCAAAAACCAATAATCCAATGCTACAAATGTCAACGGTTCGGACACACAAAAGCTAATTGTATGGCCAAGGATAGATGTGTCAGATGTGGCGGATCTCACGAGGTCGCTCAGTGTCCTAACGAGCGTAACCAAGTTAGATGCGCCAACTGTCAGGGCCCCCACGCAGCCAGTTACAAAGGCTGCCCCAAATACACCCAAATACGTAACAGATTCCTTTTCAAAACCACGAACATCAATAATCAAACCCACGGCTACCAAAACAACACCAAACAACCTTTACTACCAACTCCAACCGACTCGCAAATCAAACACGCTCAACCTTAACCAACACGTACTTACGCGGACGTAACACGCCCAAAAACAACACAAGCATTTAACCCAACAGATTTCACCACAAACTTGCTAGCAATGCTGATAGAATTGAGTGATCTCCCCTCATTCGAATCGAGGCACGAGTCACTCAAGGCTGTTTGCAGCCTTGCAAGTCACTATTTTAACCTCCCTCACCTGAAACCACACCATCTTTCACTCAAAATTCACGCGAGGGAAATAAAACAACACAATGATACAACACATTAAAATCTTACACATCAACTGCCAAGGAAATCTTAAAGACAAAAGGTTAGAAATATACAACATAAACAAACATATAAACGCCAACATAATCATCATTTCAGAAACACTTTGCACAGAGAAACAAAACACCACAATCCCCGGATTCATCTCACACAACATACCTCACTCAGAAAACAACAGAGGTATAATAACTTACTTTAGTACAAAAATATCGCATCTAATCTCGATAGAAGATTCATTTAAATCTGACATTAATGAGACCATTTTTTGTAATATACACTTTAACAACCGGCTAACTATTCCGATTCTAGCCATATATTGCTCACCAACCAAAAATATCGACATTAACTTCCTTCAAAAATGTGTTAATCGTAAACCCAAACCAATTATTATTGGAGACTTTAATTCACCGCACACAGAATTAAGGGGTAACAGAGACACACGCAGAGGATCCTGCATAAAAAAATTTATTTCTAGCAATAAAATGCACTTAATTAATGACAATACACCTACACACTTCTCAGCCGCCAACGGCTCATATGATGTACTCGATTTCATCATCGCTCCAAAGGACATGGTTAATAGAATATCTAACTTTAAAGTGCATGATGAAATCACCAGCGACCACTTCCCCGTATCATGTATGATTCACCCGCGCCACCCGGCTGTGGCGTACGTGACTCCTTCCGCATACACCTACACTGAAACAGACTGGCTCACTTTTAATGCCTCTCTGGACTCATACCTACCCCACCCAATCGAACATGTAAACGACAAAACAGAACTAGACAAATATGTAGATCAAATTACAGAAGCCATAAAGAAAGCCACAAAAAACACAATTCCTAAATCAAAAGAAAACAATCACTTATTCAATGGACTCTAACACCAGAAATTCACGCACTAATAATCAAACGCAGACAATTACGACGAATACACTACATCACACGTGATCCACACATTAAAACAGAAATCAATAGAACAAATACAAAAATTAAACAAGAAATTAAAAAAGTCAGAGAAAACAATTGGCATAACTTCTGCAAAAACTTAGAAAAAACCAAGAAAACCCAAAAGAATTCTGGAAAAATTCAAGAGTATTGCGTCAGACAAAACACAAATCACATGTTACAACACATCACACACAACAATAAAATCGCAAGGACGGACGAAGAGAAAGCTGACTTATTAGCTGACTATTACAAATCCGCTTTTAGCGATTTAAACTCAGTAGATTTCGACACACAACACCAACACCATGTCAACAACTACATAAATGCAAACCAAGCTTCATTCTCACCAGGATTTCCCGAGAGACACTAGAAGCATACTCAAATTCAATCAATAGAAAAATAACCATAACCGAACTAAAGATTAATATCAAAACTTGAAGAACACTTCCCCGGACATGACCAAATACCAAATATTATTCTCAAAAAAAGTTCCACTCTCCTACTACAACACCTCACAAACATCATGAACATTTCATTAGCGACAGGGTATTACCCTGACACATGGAAAAAGCCATCATAACAACGATCCCCAAGAAACAAACTAACAGAACAAATCCAGATAATTTCCGCCCCATCAGTCTGTTAAGCTGCCTCGGCAAACTGATGGAGAGAATTATCTCCAACCGTCTCCTCCATTTTGCGAATCAAACAACATCCTTCCAGAATCTCAAAATGCCTCCAGAAAAAATAGACAAACAACAGATCACCTCACACGACTCACCGAATCAATATACAAAGCTTACAACAACAATCAAGTAACCATCGGGGTATTCCTAGATGTCAAAAAAGCATTCGACAGCGTTTGGCACAATGCCATCATATACAAACTAAACCACCTACAAATAAATCCTACGATAGTCAAATGGATTTCAAATTTTTAACCAATAGAACAGCACAAGTAAAAGTCAATAAAACCATATCCAAATTATTTAATATAACGGCAGGAGTGCCCCAAGGATCAGTCCTCTCTCCACTTCTTTACATAATTTTCGTCAGTGACATACCTTTTCCAAATCTAACATACACACACAATTCACAATACGCAGATGACATCGCAATCTGGAGCACCTCCAGAAACCCAGTAATGGCCATGTCTCGCGTACAAGAATCACTAAACAACGTCTCAACATGGAGCAACAAGTGGAGGGTCGTGTTAAATCCGACAAAACACAAGCAATCACCTTCTATAGAAAACTAAAGAAGCAAAGGAAAAATCTAGAAAAATAAATCTATCACTTGGAAACACAACCATCAACATGAGCAAAAACATCACATTCCTTGGCGTCACTTTCGACACAAAACTAACATGGAAAAACACATAAACAATATACACTCATCAATAAGAAAAAGGATTTCATATCTAAAGACTATAACTGGTAAACAATCAAAATGCGCACCGAACACCATTATACAAATATATAGGCTTACATCCGTCCACTAATAGAGTACGGATGTCAAGTAACATACAACATGTCAAACAACACACTCCAAAAAAATCCAAGTGCAACAAAACAAAATATTAAAATCCGCATTCAGTTTACCATCTTTTACACCAACAAATTATCTACACCAAATTAGTAATTTACCAACTATAAGAGATAGAATAACAGAACTTTCTATGAAATATTATCGAAAAGCAGAAAACAGAAACAAACTAACGGCATCACTACACAAATTATCAAGTGCACCAACAAAATACATATCACCATACAACATATTTCAAGAATCACAATCCACTCAACAAAGAGTTTAAATACATAAAACTATGTTATTAACATGAATTCCTTTTTTTTCAGGTACAGGGCACACGACAGGCAAAACTTTCGGCGCCTGTCGTGTGAAAGTGGGTTTTCGGGGTACTCCTGTTTCCCCACATCAAAATCTTCAGGCATTGGATTTCTAGATCCCAGCCCAGGCAACCTTTTGCCAGACCCAGAATCGGGCCGTTTGATTTGATCTGAACTTGAATGAATTACATTCATGTTCACATCTACCCAACTTTTTCTTTTCGAGACAGGTCCCGACCTTTCCTTCTTTCCACTGCTACCTTTGCCTCGCCCAAAAGACCATTTAGTGAGACATTCCTCACCCAAAAAGTCAAGAATAATAACGATAATTAATTTATTAAAATAATAATAATAAAAAAAAAACCCACCACTTAATCCTAATAACAATCCACGAAAGGGGACGAAGAGGAACTACAAAGTTCCTGAACACCCCAGTTGGAGAGAGAACTCTTCGATTTTCTCTCTCTAAACTGAACCCCTGCCACGTTAGTTTAGTTTTAGTTTAGTTAGTGTAATAGTCGTCCATAGTCACGGCACGACACAGTCACGACGACACGTTAGTCACGGTCACATCAAGTGAGTGAACAGCGAAATAGTTGTGAAAGTTTAGTTCTCTGTGAATTTCCACAGTCCTTTTCAGGGCTACAAATTTCTTCTGCCTTTCCTGATTAACAACTCAAACTCTACTGCAGGTGTTCTTCATTTAACCAAGTATACCGAGTTCGCCGCTTAAACAAACTCCCACGCTGGGGGTCTCACGGCGTAAACGAACTACTATGAAAAGAAAACTTCTCGGCCGTCCACCCGCCCCAGGGTCCGTCCCTTACTAGCGCCGAGCGCCTTAAACTTCTTGCTGCCGCAAGCAAGACCATGTCTTCTGACGATGAACATAATACGTCCAGCGATTCTCTCTCAACTATCACGGCATCCTCGAAGAGCTCGGTTAGACCCAGCAAATACCCCGAACCACGTCCCACGGCTAACCCAGGCGCATCATCCAGCTCGGTCATAACTAAAGCACCACCTCCAGTCATCGTAGAAGGTATTCCTGCCGCGTTCCGACAGCCGCAAATAGCTGCCGAACTTCGCCGGCTATTCCCAACTGTTTCATTCAATAACGTACGTCGGCTTCCCCGTGGAGGGATACTTATCAAAACAGAATATCCGAAGGACTATGCTATTCTCCTTAAAGCATGGCCAACTGATGCTTTTGGTGGCATCCCCTTGTCGCAACGGGTACCATCAGACTCCCGAGGAAGACCATAGTTATCCGAGGTATTCCACATGATACCTCAGACCAAGAAATTGACGACGAACTCAAACTTCGTGAAGTCAAATTTTCCAACTTTTCAAGGATAAAATCTGCAAAGACTCAGCAGATCACACCTTTGATTAAAGTCAACATCACAGACAGCACTCAAGCCAACACCTTCCTGAAAACGGTATAATTCTGTGGTTCCGTCGCTTTCGAGTCGAGGAGCCTAACTTCCCGACAATAACATCTTACAGTGTTTTAACTGCCAGCGTTTTGGTCATACCAAGAGCGCTTGCACAGCCAAACCACGTTGTGTTCGTTGCTCAGGCGAACATTCTGTCAACGACTGCCCTAAGGAAAGAAATGATACCAGGTGTAGCAATTGTGGAGGGCAACATGCGGCATGTTTCCGTGGTTGTCCCAAGTTCCAGTTCGTTACCGCTATTAGGGCTAGATCTGCCAAGCCTCAACGGGAGCAACCTGTTCCAGTTCCTACCGCCAAGTTTCCATCTTTACCTCAAAAAACAACCACGGTCAACCAACCTTCTACTAGCAGTCAACAACAGACCCGTAGTTATGCTGACACTGTTAAGCAAACATCACTGCCACGACGTAAGGAACACGATCAATCTAAAACCAAACCTGCCACTCTATCATTCATCAGACCGTCACAGGTAATAGCTTTTATCGTTAAAGTCATGATTGCTGCTGGCAACGATAATCTTAACAACGACCAGTTTCTTATCGCGTCTTGCAAAGCAGCTCAGGAGTATTTGAGGATCCCAGGGTTATCACCCGATATCCTCGGACAACGCATCAGTGAAGGAGTCTCCGAATCATCCGAATAGGTAAGACCAAAAACTTTTTTACCTTATTACACATTAATATTCAAGGTGGACTTAATTATAAAAAATACGAGCTTTTTGAATTAGCTACTAACATAGATGCTTCTATCATTACTATAAATGAAACTCTACTCAACAATAACAATTACTTTCTACTCCCCCATTATAAGGTTATTTCTAAACCAAAAACCCCAAACACCAGAGGTATCGCACTTGCTTACAAACAGAACTTGAACATCACCTTGATCGACCACAACATACCAACCTGTCACGAATATATACTTTGTAAAATCAAATTACCGCCACTACCAGATATAACCCTCTCAGCTATATATATATCTCCCCAGACCAACCCGGACATCGCATTTTTGCACTCCATTATTAACACATATAACAATGTAATTATACTTGGCGACCTTAACGCGTCGCACCCCACACTCCGAGGTTACACTACTAACACTTCCGGTAGAATTTTAGCAAATTTCGTGCATACACACAATCTTAATGTAATTAATAACAACTCACCGACACATACACACCATAACGGAACACAAAGTGTAATTGATCTAGTAATCGCTACCCCACCAATAACACATCTGATACACAACTTCAGGGTACATGATAACATCGGAGGAGATCACAACCCTTTATCTTTTCAATTAAGTGTTCCCAATTGGAATAATTCCACCAGAACTGCAACCACTGATACCCCTAATAACTTTAACTTCTCAAAGACTGATTGGCCGTCATTTAACCGAACCCTAAATACACTCCTCCCTGACTACCTTAAACTCGCAAATACCAAAGACGACATCGAACACTATTACCAAGAAATTTCCACAGCGATATCCAAAACCATACAACATATAGTTCCTACCAAACCGTCACAATACACACCTAACTCCTGGAAAATCACCCCCGAAATTCACTCTCTAATTATTGCAAGACGGAAACTCCGCCGTGAATTTATCATTACGCGCAACCCACTACTTAAGCCACAAATTAATAAAATAAGAAATAATTTACAACGCCTTATTAGAACAAAACAAAAAGAAAATTGGAATAATTTTTGTAAAAATCTTGATCACCTTAGACCTAATCCCGCTACCTTCTGGAAAACCTTTAAACATATTTGTCGCGAAAACTCTGACACCGGAACAATCACATACGATAATTCTACCGCTAACAGTGACAGGGAGAAAACCGACCTGTTCGCCAAATATTTCCAGCGCACCTTCTGTACTCCACTACACACAAACTTCAACAAACATCATGAAATGAAAGTAAACTCTATTGTCACAGAAAATAAAGAACTTTTTTCCGTTAAGTTTCCAGTAGACCTAACTTATACATACACGACCAATAGCATAACAACCCCAATATCTACACAGGAGATCAAGCTACACATTAGAGAACTCAAAAATAAAGCACCCGGGGAAGACTCCATTCCTAATGTCATTCTAAAAAATGCCTCTAATGAATTCCTTTCACACCTTACTAATTTGTTTAACCTCTCCTTTTTCTCAGGCTATCTGCCTAAGGCATGGAAATCCGCCATTATCACTATAATACCAAAGAAAGGATCTCTTTCTCACCACCCTAATGATTTTAGGCCAATTAGTTTATTAAATTGTATTGGCAAACTTATGGAAAAAATCATTGCTTCCAGATTGCTTTGGAAATTAGAAAATGAAAATCTTTTATCAAATATTCAGAACGCTGGCCGCAAAAATAGACAAACTGCAGATCACCTTGTAAGGCTTGTTGAAACAAGCTTTACAGGGTTTAACAAACTCCAAGCCACAGTCGCTGTATTCTTAGATGTGCAAAAAGCTTTTGATACTGTCTGGCACAATGGATTAAGATATAAACTCTTAAAGTTCAAGGTACCCCCCACTTTCCTTAGATGGATTTCTAATTTTCTAGAAAACCGTACGGCCAGAGTCAGAATTAATTCTAATCTTTCTCAGTCATTTACCTTCAACGCAGGTGTCCCACAGGGATCGGTTCTTAGCCCCCTACTGTACTCCCTCTTTGTTAACGACTTACCACAGCCGACTACGTCATCTACCTTTGCATCACAATATGCAGATGACATCGCCTTATGGTCCACCTCATGGGACCCCCCTCTAGCAGCTAATAAAATACAAAAAGCTTTAGATAGTATTACTCGCTGGTGCAATAAATGGAAAATCACGCTCAATCCCTCTAAAACCCAGGCTATAATCCTTCACCGTAGGCTCAATAAGAGATTAAAACGTGTGAAGCTTACTAAACTTTATCTCTATAACACCCTATCTCTTTCTCTAATACTGCCAAATTCCTTGGTGTTACAATCAATACACGACTTACATGGAACTCTCATTTCAAAAACGTTAGAAAGAAAATGCTAACCAGAATCTCATACCTCTGTAAAATTAGTCACTTCACCCATGGCTGCAGGTCTGAAACTATTCTACATATTTACAAAACATTCATTAGGCCCTTAATGGAGTATGGAGCCATGGTAACATGTAACATGAACAAGAACCAAATACTTCTATTACAAAGAATTCAAAACCGAGTTATACGACTCGCTCACCGCCTGCCACATTATACACCCGTGGAATATGTCCAGAAACACACTAAAATCTTACCATTTCCCACACGCATAACTAAACTTGCTTCCAAATACTTTCAAAATCTACTCATCGTAACACACTCACTTCTGACTTTAAAAACATGGCAGCTACTCCTAAATCCTGGTGTAAATATTTATCGCCATTTAATTTTATCCTTAATTTGTCTAAAACAATATAATTCTTGTTTCTCTTTTGATAAAATTTTCAGTCTCGTTTCAGGTCCTGTTTACCTCTCAAGTCCAGCATACTTCAAGGGCACTAAGCGGGCTTCATTCGGTCCCGTTTAGTGAAAGTGGGTTTTCTCGGGGTACTCCCGTTTCCCCCCACACCTAAATTTGAGGCATTGGATCTTTAGATCCCTGCCAGGGCACTTTGATCCATCGATCCATGCCCGGCCCTGAAATGGCCCGTTTGGTTGTTGTTTGTATTTATCCGGCTTGCTTCTCGTCGTGTTTCTTCGTCTTTCTTCTTGGGTGGGATTTGCTTTGCCTTCGCCTTGTTGCCTGCCACGCTCACCAGACAAACACTTGCATATATTTAATAAATCCAGTAATCTGTCTATCAGTATTATCTTCTAACGCTATTAAATTAAAAATTCCTATCTGGTGCGGGGTTGAAGGAGGACTAGTTAGTCTTCGAGCACCCCAGGGGATTAATGTTTCTTAGGAAATATTAATTTTTAACCTAAACACCTACAGATATTGTGTGTGTGTGTGTGTGTGTAACAGTCACAATACGTATTCATTCCACATAGTGAGTACCGTGTTTTACTGTCTATTTTTCGTTCTTAGTTTCAGAGAAAAACTAAGGGAAAATGTCTGGGCGAGGCAAAGGTGGCAAAGTGAAGGTCAAGGCTAAATCCCGTTCAAGCAGAGCTGGACTCCAGTTTCCAGTCGGGCGTATACATCGTCTCCTTCGAAAAGGAAACTATGCCGAGCGAGTAGGAGCTGGAGCACCCGTCTACCTCGCTGCTGTCTTGGAGTACCTGGCTGCTGAAGTTTTGGAGTTAGCAGGTAACGCTGCACGTGATAACAAGAAGACTAGGATCATTCCTCGTCACTTGCAACTTGCCATTCGTAATGACGAAGAACTCAACAAGTTGCTACAGGGTGTTACTATCGCCCAGGGAGGCGTTCTGCCAAACATTCAGGCTGTCTTATTGCCCAAGAAGACCGAAAAGAAGTAAGTCGGTAAATATTAACAATATATCAAACGGCCCTTTTCAGGGCCACCACCTCCTGATGGAGAGATAGTACAGTTCCTTCGCCATACATCTCGTGTTAATAATTTTCACAGAACACGCAACAAAAGGCGTGTCTCTTGTGTACGACAAACCTTATTATCCCATCTTCCATAATACATAAATAAATAAATAATCATAAAACAAAAACGTTTTACTACGATTCATTATAGTACTTGCTATATAAGTAGATCGTCACAGTTAGGTTTTCTCTTATACCAGCATAACGATACGTTGTTGACAGTGTTCACTGTCGTAACCAGACTATGTTCGTCTTTCTAAGTAAGCTGAGTAGTATGTGTAGTTCGTAAGCTATTGCCATTTCTTTTCAATATTCTTAACCTGAAAGGAATGTACCTACCTTCATAGATGTCGTTACACGGAAAGAGAAAATGAAAACAAACCAATACGTCATTTTCTGCAGCACAATAATATATTTCGAAGGAGAACAAGAAAACACACCAACTTCGTAATATGAAATTTTATACTTCTCTCCAGGCACATAACTAGATTAAATATCGAACATGCAGGAATTTTTGAAAACTGTTTCATGCACGTCGAGTAAGTGTAATAATTTAAAAGGTTCCTTGATAAAGTAAAACGAAAGAAGACTTAACTCACAAACTTTCGTAAGAGAAAAGACGGCTGCTGCTAAACTACAACTCCTTGCATTTCTTACGTGCAAATTCAACTTGAAAAGATGTATGTTACTAACATAGTACAAGTAGTCGTGATGTGTGCGAATGGCATACTCTTTGTTCAGGATGTGGTGGCCCTGAAAAGGGCCGTTTGTTTATTGGCGAGGGTAAGTTACAATACCTCTCTCTCTATTTAGGCTCGTTCCCCTCGAATTCTACGTGCGAGTTGGATGTCTTTCGGCATGATGGTCACTCTCTTTGCGTGAATGGCACACAGGTTAGTGTCTTCGAAGAGACCCACCAAGTACGCCTCACTGGCCTCCTGAAGAGCCATGACAGCAGAGCTCTGGAATCTAAGGTCAGTCTTGAAGTCCTGGGCAATTTCTCTCACCAGTCTCTGGAAAGGTAATTTTCGAATGAGCAGCTCAGTTGACTTCTGGTATCGACGGATTTCACGGAGGGCTACTGTTCCTGGCCTGTAACGATGAGGTTTCTTTACACCTCCTGTTGCTGGAGCGCTCTTTCGGGCAGCTTTAGTGGCCAGTTGTTTTCTTGGTGCTTTTCCGCCCGTGGATTTTCTTGCAGTTTGTTTCGTGCGAGCCATAATTTCGTTTTGTCCGTGCTATATTACAAACGTACGTAGAACTACAATCCTACTACACTCTTCGACTTCCGTGCTAAGAATGATCATCGTTCCAAGTTTGACTGTGTGGGTATTTGGGTATTGATGTTGTTAAATACCCAGGAGGGTCAGGTACATTTGACCTCTTCCTCCCCTCGAACGATTATAGCGTCTGTCTTAGGGTTTTTTTTTTTTGTTTTTTTTAAGCTTTGGGCCAGAGTAAAAGTATAACATCATACTCAGGTCCATTTCAGGGCTCAGTCCATGCATGGACGAACAAGGAGTTTTTTTTTTTTTTTTTCCATTTAATTTTTTTTTTTTTGTATTTTCATATATATATATATTTTTTTGTATTTTTTCTCCTTTTTCTCGATTGAGAGAATGCTACTACTACTTGTAGTAACACAAACACTCACACAGAAAAAGAAAGTAATAATAATAATTATTATTCAATACTTGAATAATAATTCAAAAGAAGAGAAAAATAATAATAATAATAATGATTAAAAAAAGAAAATAATAATTATAAAATAAAAGAAACAAGGACTAAGTGTCTAGTGCATAGTGGCCAGCTTGTGTTACATTTCTTAAATATATGTTAAAAGGGGAGAGGTATTTAGTACCATTTACATCATGTACGTGATATCTGTCGAGATCACACATTAAGTCATTTTTGTGCCAATTCTTATTGAAATATTTTAGAGAATTATGCAAGAGTCTTTCAGCTATTGTATCTATGTTTGCATACTTGTGCATGAATGTGGTTGAGGTGCTACGTGGTACTTTGTATGCTGAAGTTAGTACAGAATTTTGTATACGTTGAAGTTTCTGTACATGTGTGGGTGCTATGTTAATCCAGGCAGGTGATGCATATTCTATTGTTGGTCTAATGTACGTTTTGTAGATTTTAAGTATGTTGTCTGGTGATGTTCCTTGGATTTTACCTGAAAGACTTCTTGCATAGTTTGCTCTTTCCAGATTCGTATCAGTACATTTTAATATGTGGTAGCCACGTTAATTTTGAGTCATAGGTTAGACCTAGAAATTTAGCAGAAGTAGCAGTCAGTAAAAGTGATCCATTCATATAGAGTTTTGGTGGATCTTTTTCAGCTTATTCAGTCTGCTGAATACTATGACTTGGGTTTTGGAATATTAATTTTGATTCTGTATTTCTGGCAGTATTCTTCGATGTTATTTAGGACTGGTTGTAGGTTCGTTGCTGCTATTGACGGAGTGGGGGCACTTTTCCAGACTGCTACATCGTCAGCGAACTGTGATGCATAACCTAAATTTAGGTCCGACAGAGGCATATTACTCACGTACATGATAAATAATATAGGGCTAACAACCCCTCCTGCGGGACTCCTGCTTCGGGTGAAAAGGACCTGAGTGGGCCCCATTTACATTTACTTTACACATTCTGTTATCCAGGAAGTTGGACAGCCAGCGAATAGTTTCCTGGGGTAATGCCATTTCAAGCAATCTATGTCTTAAGCCGTTATGCCACACTGTGTCAAATGCTTTCTCAATGTCGAGAAAGCAAGCTACAGTGCATTCTTTTTTTGTTGAAGCTGTCGGTAATTGATTCTGTAAGTCGAATCAGGTGGTCTGTAGTTTGGCGGTTTTTCGAAATCCGTTTTGAATTTCTGGTAATTTTGAATTTTCTTCTAAGTAAACTGACAGACGATTACTAATTATCCTCTCTAATACTTTGCCAATACAACTGGTTAAGCTAATCGGGCGGTAGTTGTTTGGTTTATTCGCTGACTTTCCTTCTTTCTGGAACATTAATACTATTGCTTCCTTCCAAGAAACGGGGATATATCCAGCTGATAGTGAGAGATTAAATAACGCTGTTAGGTGTTCATATAATCTCTGAGTGCCTTGTTTTAGGAGGATAGCTTGAATACCATCTTCTCCAGGAGCTTTGTTTTTTGTGTTTTTAATAGCAGTTACTACTTCTGTAACAGTGATATGTTTTACCAGTTGATGAGTGCTCCAGTCTTTGTTTTTTCTTGGTGTGTAATATTGTTGACTGGAAATTTAGGTGTAAAATGCTTCTGTTTTGGTCAATAAAGTTTGTGACTGTATTATAAAAGTATCTGTTCATGTCTGGTTCATGATGTGTTTTGAACGTGTTTTCTAGGTGTTTTTAAATATCTCGGCTTTTTCTGTGTTAGTGTATGCTGTTTCTCCATCCAGTTCCAGTGGTGGATATACTGTGTTTGTTGTTCCTGTGTTTGTAAATCTTTTCAAATGTGTCCAGAATTGTTTAGGATCAGTTTTATGATTTAGATCGGAACAGAAGGTGTCCCAGTTTTCTTGTTTCTGTTGTCTGATTAAGTTTCGTATTTTATTTCTTATTGTGTTTATCTGAGTTTTAAGTGTGGGGTTTCGATTTTGAATGTACTGTCTGCGGAGTATACGTCTGTTTTAATTAAGTGTATTATATCTTTATGTGGTTGCCATGAATGAGTTGTTGTGAAGTGTTTTGTTTCGGTATCGAACTGTTGGCTGCATGTTTTAGACACTCAGAGATGATATGACAGTATGCATCTATATCTGATGCGTCCGCGGCAATATGTAGTACTTCTGGAGGTAAGGTTTCATTTAATATAGTTTGGAAAACTGGCCAATTAGCTTTTTGTAGTTCAGTTGGTCTCTCACTATGATTTTATTTAAGTGGGGGTGAGATTGAAGATACACCAAACTGGAAGGTGGTCACTATCTATATCGTGACCAACATGAAAATTTACGAATTTGCGACTCATATTTGACGAACACAGGCATAGGTCCAGTATTTCACTGGTGCCATGTGCGTACGAGATATGTGTCGGTGTTGCATCGTTTAATAAAGTCATGTTTGATTCGTCCAGAAATTGATAAAGTAATTTGCCATTTGCGTTTGAGCAACGACAGTTGAATGCTATATGTTTACTGTTTAGGTCGCCGATAATAATAAGATTACAGTTGCTATTATACAATATATTCAATAGATTTACATCTAACACGGTACTAGGCGAGCAGTAGATGCCCGCCACAGTAACGTCTGTCTGATTTTGCGTTTTTACATTAATAACTATAGATTCATTACTGGAAGGGATAGTAAGTTCCTGAACTATAAGTTCAGTCTTATACAATAATAAAGACCTCTGTTTGGATCTCTATTATCCTTCCTGTCATGTCTAATAGTAGAGTAGCCGTTTAATTTAAATCTATGGTAGTTATATAGAAGAGTTTCACTAATTATGATTACATCAGGTTTTATGGAGCTTGTTGTATCTTCAATCTCATGTTTCTTGGAAGCAAGAGCACCCTGGATATTGATGTGTAGAACTGTGAAGTTATCCATGTCTAGTAGAGTTTATGATGGAGGTTAAAATTGCGGCAAGAACTTGTGTATGTTTTTCAATATGATTTTAACAATTATGTCTGTGAGACTGTTGGTGTTTGTGGGATTTGTATATTCTGCCATTATTTCCGAGAAGGTGGAAGTTATGGCAGTTGTCAATGTTGTTTCAATTGTTGTTGGTTGTGTATTTTGAGGTGGTTTTGGTATTTCCTCTTCACTTGGTAATGGTTTTCATGTCGGGATGATGAATTTTAACCACTGCAGCGTATGTGTTTGTCTGTGTAGTTGTACTTTGTGGTGCTGGAGTGGTAGGTGTGGGTTCCTTAATTGTTCGTGGTGGTGGCGGCTTGTTCATGTTGGGATTTTAATTTCGTATAAGTGTGTCTTTATGGATTTATATTTCTGGCAACCTTTATAATTTGCCGTGTGTTCTTCCCCACAATTGCAGCATTTGGGTTTGGGGTTCTGTTTTGTACACTGTGTAATGTGGTGATTCTCCCACAGCCCACACAACGCGCATTTGCTTTACATGCTGCTGCTACATGTCCAACCTTTGGCATTGGTAGCACTGTGTGACAACCACTGCTGGTGTTTTGTTTGTTCTACTGTGTACTTATGATACCACATAGTGATACCATTATTAATGAATTGTGTAATATCCTGGCTGTTGTCTGTGACTACTTTGATTAGGTTTGTGGGTCTTTTAGTAATATTTGAAATTATACGCTCAACTGAAATGTGTTTTATGTTTTGTGTACTTAACTCTTCCTTAACGTCTTCTATGTCTATTGAATTATGTACACCTCGTATCACAAAAGATTTCGGTGTTGGTTTAGTTCCTGGTAGGTGTATTGTAATGCTTCCTGTTTTGAATGCGTCTGCAGGCCAAGCTTTTAGTAGACTGTTTAAGTCAGCGGGTTCCTGTCCTTGAACCAGAACACCGCCTCTGGGCAGACGCTTAATATTAGTAATCTTTGTATTAGGTTTGCACCTGTATATTTCTTTGGCCAATTGTGGTTGGTTGTAACTACCAGGAACTCCTTGGATTATAACTGCGTGCTTAGGTGATTTTGGTGCGATTTGTGTATGTGTGTCTGTGGTGGTTGTTCTTTGTTTAATTTGTTTTTCTGACTTCGAGTCTGCACAAGCGTGAAGCCTTCGTCGTCAGAAAGAACTTCGTCTTTGTCTGAACATGTTTGTTTTGAATATCCAGGGTGGGGTTGGGTTGCTAGTACTGCTAGTTTTTGGCATATTAAAGTCTATAACCGTAGTCTTAGGTACATTGTCTTCACATGCTGAAATCATAATATCTTTACTAGTTTTCGTTTTTTCGAGTCCTTACAGTATTTTCTTTAACCGGCGTTAACTTAGCTTTTAGTTCTTTTCGGCTATGAACATTAAAGATTTTAATTTTAAATTATCATTATCTGTTTGGCCACAGTCACTAGATCTTACTTTTTTTGTCCCTGAAACAGACGGGCTTGTTCCTCAGTCTCAGACGCTACATCGCTTTCCCTGGTTTCCGACTCCCTGACCGGCATGTCGCCCCTCGTTGTTTAGCGAAGGGGAATTTCCTGTCTTGGGCCAATTCAAATAAGGTCTTCTGTCTACTGGCGTAAAACTAAAATTCGAAGTGAAAAGTAAAACACTAACAAAATATGAAGCAAAATATAACACGTAGAAATCTAGAGCCTTTCAGAGGTATGTCCTTCCTTTACCCTGTCCAAGCGCAGAATCTCCTCAAACTAACTCAACGTGGCAGGTTCAGTTTAGAGAGAGAAATCAGAAGAGTTCTCTCTCCAACTGGGGTGTTCAGAACTTTATAGTTCCTCTTCGTCCCCTTACGTGAGAAATGTTTTAAAATATCCATGGAGTTTTTACTTTATTTTTTTTTAACATTTCAAAAATATTTGTGAGTGAGAGGAAGGACGGGAGAACTGGACGAAAGCAGCGAAAGTGAAGTGAGCCAGACTTTGGCTCGAGGGATGGAGAACCCCAGCGGCTGGCGAATTGGTTTTTAAAATTTACTGTAATTGATTAGATACCCTTGACTGGGTAAACGGCCCTTTTCAGAATGAGGCTGGGACCTGCAGGTCCGATGCCAGAGATTTTGCTGTGGGGAAACGGGAGTACCTGAGAAAACCCACTTTTCACGGCCTGGGCGCCGAATAGTCTACCCAGACCGTGCCCGGAAGTAGCTGGGAAAAAAAACAACAACACAAAATTAATAAAAAAAACAAAAAAAAAAAAACTGATGAACTACGTTGATGGTGTACATGAAAACTGTTAGCTGCAGTCTTGTAGATCATGGTGGCAACTTATCATGAACTTGTTTCCACACTTGAAGCCCATTGGTGCAACTGAGAAACGTGGCCTTGGTGGTGGAACGACTGGCTGTTCTTCGGTGAGTTGTTCTTCGCTGGTCTGTGATGCTTTGTTTCTCCTGAGATTTTGGTCGAGTTTTCTGCGTGGAGGTGGATTGTTTTTCAGTTTGTGCGTCGCGTCGATGGTTATCTTCGTAATGGTTTGAGTCTGGCTGGTCGTTGAGTTCTGTGGAACTGGGATTGAAGTCTGGCAGGAACTGTCCTTTTCTTTCTTGAATTACTGCAACTTGGCGTGTGTTGCCAACAATGGGTGTTGTCTTCTTCTGAGTTGGGTTGTCTGAATCCGTCTTCGTGTTTCTTCTAATACTGTCTGGAATCGGCGGTATTTTGGTATTTTCCTGTTGGAAGATTTCCGTTGGTTGTTTACGATATCTGGGTGCTTGGTTTGAACCATTCTTGAGTGGTCGTCGATGTGGGCGTTCGGCTCTAAATGAAATATATGATAATAGCAACCATCCTCGTAAAAATACGGTCGGCACTGTACTTCGATGTTGTCACTATCTTCATGAAGTGTGTGGATGATTACTGTTCTTAGAATAAATTCGATGAACTGCGTATACCTTAGCTTGTGTTGAGGGTTCTATGGTTGTCCCCTAATTTCTTCAGGTTGAATTGATGGGTCGACGCCCCCTGAGGAATACAGAAAAAAGATTGACTGGACTTTTTTTCGTTGGGGAACAACTTACTTTTAAATTCAGTGTTCCATGGCTGGCACAGATAGGTTTGGTCTGCAATAGTGGCTGGTTGGATGAGGATTCCTCCCCGGCGTAAATACGGGTCCTGGACGGTTCGATGGTTGCCCCAGGCTTGGCTCGGGCGATCAACGTGGCGACTTGGTACGGCGTGAGGTTCGGCGGTAAGCCGTCGACGATTACAGGCGGCACTAACGGCCTGACTGGCGAGGATGAACGTTTCGTTTTGAATAGCATATTGCTACCGTCTGACTTGCTCGGTGGCTAGCTTCAGGTCTCCTCAAAAAATCTCGAATCTCCCTCATCGTTCCAAGGCGCTTTTTTTGTTTATCTTTTCAAACTTTGCGCTTTCCGTTCGAGAGAGCTTCTGCATTGGTCGTGCCCACCAATCATTGTACAGGACGCAGAGTCGAGACGCCATTGGACAAAGAGTTGTGATTCTCAATCCTAGTTTGCACCACTTTTGGTTTCTGAAGCAACTTTGGATTGTAATACTCAAACAAAACGGTATAGCAATACGTTACCAATATTCGAATGAAATATAATTCTTACTGATGGTACTTTCTTATCGTCTGAAAGATATGTGTAAGAATCTTTATTTTATTTTTTATTTATATTTTAATTTTATTTTACATAGTTATTCTGCTGGGACATATTTCCTTCGAGAAGTACATGTACATTTTGTCCAGTCCACCAAGTAACCTCGTGAATATCTAGATGGAAGTTGTTTTCGGTAAAAAAATAAATAATAATATGATCCAACACATTTCTTTGATGGTTCTTAGTTAGTTCTCAACAAATGTTTTCAGTTTCTATGATCACAGTTTTGCTGTTCAACGTTAAGCGACGAGGAGCTCTGAGAGGGCCGCGCTAAGATTATATAGTGTTACCGATAGTGGTTGTTTTCGTTTTTTGAGCTGTTCGAGCAGAGATTATTCTTTAATATTTCTACATTTACGCCATGTCTGGAAGAGGAAAAGGTGGCAAGGGTCTCGGTAAAGGTGGAGCAAAACGTCATCGTAAGGTTCTCAGAGACAATATCCAGGGTATCACGAAGCCAGCCATCAGACGTCCAGATTCTCGCAGAGGCGGTGTAAAGCGCATCTCTGGTCTCATCTACGAAGAAACCCGAGGTGTTTTGAAAGTTTTCTGGAAAACGTAATCCGTGATGCTGTTACCTACACGGAGCACGCCAAAAGAAAGACTGTGACCGCCATGGATGTAGTGTATGCTCTGAAACGACAGGGTCGCACCTGTACGGATTCGGAGGTTAAATATTCACTTTATAACAAAAAAACGGCCCTTTCAGGGCCACCACCTCCCTAATGAAGAGATACCACATTTTCGTACTTCTTATAATTCTCTCAAGTACTCGTACAAGTACACAAATTGCTTACTAGCTAACTCCCTTTTCACACAATACGATTTCTACCTCCCTCACTGGAAACGTTATATATATATCTGTTAAGTTAAGGATAAACATTATGCTTTGCAAGTTAACTTTAGTGAAATAACTTATGTTATAAGAACTGGTAGTGCGGTAATTAGGAATTGTTTGGTTAGTGTTCATTTCAAGTTTACTCTGTGTGCATGTTACTTTATACATCATTTAGAGAAACAGGTAGATAAAATATGTTAGGGGTAAATCCTGTTATCTTATTAATAGAAATAACACTCGCCAATGAAGAAGCGTTACGCTTATTGAGTACACATACACTTAGAGAGACGAATGAATGTCTTGCTCAATTGTTAATTTCTATTCAAAAGATGAAACTTGCAAGCTTATTAGATACCACTCTAAAGTTTTCTATCTCCGAAAAATGTGTGTAAACATAGACTCTACAATAAAATATTCCTTAATTAATGATGTCAGAAAGGTCGACGAAGCCAAGAACACTGCGTTTCAAAACTGCATCGTTATTTCTATATATATAAATATTATATATATTAATCAACCTTCAGAGGAAGTATAAAAAGAAATAAATTAACGATTCAAGGCATCTTATTGAAATCGAATATGTGTTATATGATTGTATCGACGAACACTAGTTTCGTTTCTCATTTGTCACGAACTCTCACCAGTTTGCTTTCAAACTGGCTTAGGGTGGCCTGTAATCGTTTTGCTGTTTGAATATTCTTTGTAATGCACTGTTTACGATAATAAGGATCGAAAACAATTTCTGAATAAGGAATAGAAACTACTTTTCTGTGTTGTTCGGGAGAATTTCTTTGTAGCGTGGAACAAGCTTTTGCACTTAGCACTACCCAACATGAAATGAAATGACGACGTGTTAGAGACTGCCTCCTGTTTCTAACGTGATATTCTGATGATATAATGCTCTCTTACAAATACTTCTACTTTCATTTGAGGGTGTGTGATATAGATATTCGATGTGAAATGTTTTGTTTACTTGAAACACTCTATGATGTGACTTGAGAAACGATTAGAAAAACTTCTGTATCCCAAAGAAGCTTCTCATTCGCACTGGTGCACGATTTTATGGTAAAAAATGCCACCATTGACGAATCGTGGATAGAACCTATCTATAGAAGAAAGATCGAACTTTCGTTTAGTAGACCTTAGGAAAAATTTTGGAAATTCGAAACTTCTCAAAGGAACCCAGAATTGTGTGAACAAACACAGCCGGATGATACGTTCAGACGCGAGAAATGGCGACCCCAGCTGACTTCTCTCAGTTAGATGAAGCTCTCAATTACGGCCGCTCTCTTACTCAAGGTCTTCACGTGCTTGTGCTCGTATTTTTCAACCGAGTAGAAAGATTAATAAATAAAAAAGCTTTAAAAATGGCTGATGCGACGGCGCCTACCACGGCTCCTTCTCCTAAGAAGGTGAGCAAACAAAAAGCGAAAAACTGAGAACGGCACCCGTACATCCTAAGGTATCCGAAATGGTAATCACTGCCATTACATTTCTCTCAAAGAACGCGGAGGTTCTTCTCTCAGTCTCTATCAAAAATACAATGCTGCCAACTATCAACTCGACGTGGAGCGGATGAACCCTTTTATCAAGAAGTATCTTCGATCAGCAGTGAATAGTGGCACTCACACAGACTAAAGGAAAAGGAGCTACGGGTTCCTTCAAGCTGAGTGCTCAAAAGTAGCAAAGAGAAGGTGGTGAAAACCAAAGAAGAAAGAAGGAACGACTGCAAAGAAAAGTAAAGCCCTGAGGCCCAAGAAAGTAGCTGAGAAGAGCAAAGACAGCTGCTAAAACCCAAGGCAAAGGCAAAACTAAAGAAAGTGCGCGAAGCCAGCAAAGAAACCTGCAGCCAGTAAACCGAAAGCCCCAAGAAGGCCAAAGCCGCCCCTAAAAGGCTGCTTCCAAGAAGGTGGCAGGAAAGAAATAAGTAAGCTGCTTCTTTTCCAATTTTGTGTGATATCATCACAAAATCAACGGCCCTTTTCAGGGCCACCATCTCCTGATAAAGAGTTTGCCATATAAGTCGTTACAGAAAACAAACAAAACACTCATTCCGCTCTGTAACAACATTTGTTATATCGAGCGAGTGAAATGGTAAAAAAATTTCTTAAAAACGTTTCATGCTCAGATTTGTAGTCTAACGAACGTTCGAGAAAAGAAAGTAATGTAGTGCGACTTTATTTATTTCTTCCCCTGTGCTGTTATAGATATGCTCGTTTTCAAAATTATACTTAATGATTCGTAACTTTATAGTTTAATTTCAATTAGTACTGCATTTAATTACATTTTAGTTTTAATCACAATTGGTCGAAGGAAAATAACTCGGGGCTCCTTCATTAATTAACTCTTTCGCAACAGTATTATACTACTAGCCACCCATATAAATTGTATGCCTCCTTACTAGTTAGTGAAGTGTACTGAGCCTTTCACAAATGTAATGGAGAAATCTATTCCAGCCATGCATGCATGCATGGCTGAATAGTGTGCCTTACTATTAGATTTACTAGTTATTAATAACTAATATGATTTATGCTCCTTAATAGAGGCCCCCAGTGGCACAGTGGTATGTCTGCGGACTTACACACTAAAACCGGGTTTCGATACCCGTGGTGGGCAGAGCACAGATAGCCCATTGAGTAGTTTTTGTGCTTAATTCTAAACAAACCTTCTGAGAGACAATTTCTCTGTTGCTCTGTCCCTCAGACACTATTTCGTTTTCTCCCAAGCGCATGGATATTAAACATGTAATGGATGTCACTCTAAATGAAATAACTATTTCCGTGTATCGATTAACCCTCTGTCATTCTATCATCTTTTGCTTTAAATAATGAGTAGCTGTTGTTTTCTTGTTATTATCATAATTATCTTGTACCATTCGGTGACGACATGTATTGGCTTGGTGTGTATACGTTCGTTTGTCTGTCTTCATTCACTTAACTACAAACGAAAATACTCACTGAGACATAGAGGTGGGAATGGAACAAAACTCTCTAATAATGTGTGTATTTCTACTGCACGTTATAAGCATGGTTATAGAGAAAGCATGCTTGAACTGTTAATAGTGAAATAGATTCGATGTGACTTTCTCCTTTTCAAGATGTGGTGGCCCTGAAAAGGGCCGTTTGAATTGAGAAAGAGAAGAAGAACACATTAATTTTGAACTGGTGTACTTAGTCACAGCCTTGGTCCCTTCGGAACGGCGTGTTTGGCCAATTCTCAGGTAAAGCAGACGCACTGCAGTTTGGATCTCCCGGCTCGTGATAGTTGATCGCTTGTTGTAGTGAGCCAGACGAGAAGCTTCGGCAGCAATTCTCTCGAAAATGTCGTTCACGAAATATTCATGATAGACATAGCTTTGCTGGAGATTCCAGTATCAGGATGGACCTGCTTGAGAACTTGTAAATGTAAATACTGAAGCTCTCCTTCCTCCCTCTTCTTTCGCTTTTCTTGTCTCCAGCTCATTCGGCTTTTT
>NW_027467777.1:13148039-13193930 GCF_004210375.1 Tachypleus tridentatus | reverse complement strand
GTTGTTTTATTTTTGTTTTATGTATGTTGTTTTTATTCACTTGTGTTTTATGTATGTTGTTTTTTATTCACTTGTGTTTCTATTACGTTGTTTTGTTATTCACTTGTATTTTATGTATGTTGTTTTATTCACTTGTGTTATATTGTGTTGTTTTGTTAATTCCTTTTATATTTTATGTGTATTCACGTTTGTATGTTGTTATTCACTTGTGTTTTATGTGTGTTGTTTCATTCACTTGTTTTTCTGTTACGTTGTTTTGTTATTCACTTGTCATTTTATGTTATGTGTTTTATTCACTTAATATTTTTTCCATTATTCCATTGTTTATTTCATATTGTTCCATTTTCCTTATGTTATTTTATTATTCCATTTATTCCATTTGTTATTTATATTTGTTTTATTATTCCATTTATTTATATATATTTATTTCTTTTTAATGTTTATTATGTTTATTCCATTCATTATTTTATGTATGTTGTTTTATTTATTCACTTGTATTTTATGTGTTGTTTTGTTATTCATTTGTATTTTATGTATGTTGTTTTGTTATTCACTTTTATTTTATGTACGTTGTTTTGTTATTCACTTGTGTGTTTATGTACGTTGTTTTGTTATTCACTTGTATTTTATGTACGTTGTTTTGTTATTCACTTTTATTTTACGTTGTTTTGTTATTCACTTGTGTTTTATGTTATTCCTTATTTTATTCATTCCATTTATTACATTCCATTCCATTCCATTCCACTGTTTATTCACATTTTATTGTTCTTGTATTTTATGTTGTTGTATTCCATGTTTATTCATTTATTTCATTTGTTCCATCTTATGTTGTTTCATTGTTCATTTATGTTCCACCATGTTTTATATTGTTTTATTCACTATTTTATATTTTGTTTTATTCACTTGTGTTTTATTGTCGTTGTTTTGTTATTCACTTGTTTATGTTGTTTTTGTTATTCATTTTATTTATTGTATGTTTTTTTTATTCACCATGTTTTATGTATATTCATTTTGTTATTCACTTGTGTTTTATGTATGTTGTTTTGTTCACTTGTATTTTATGTATGTTGTTTTGTTATTCATTTATGTATTTATATTATGTTGTTTTGTTATTCATTTGTATTTTATATGTATTCCATTTTGTTATTCACATATTTTAATAATATTGTTTTTTTATTCATATTGTTTTATAATATGTTGTTTGTTATTCACTTGTGTTTTATGTATGTTGTTTTGTTCACTTGTATTTTATGTGTTTTGTTGTTCTTTTGTTTTATGTATATGTTTTTTATTCACTTGTGTTTTATGTATGTTCATTTTTTATTCACTTGTGTTTTCTGTTATGTTGTTTCACTTTGTTCGTTATTCCATATTTATATTTATTTTCATTCCATTTCATTGTGTTTTTATATTCCATTTGTTATTCCATTTTATTTTCCATTATTCATTTCATTGTTCACTATGTTATTTATATTCATTTTATTTATTCATTTGTATTTTATGTATGTTGTTTTTTATTCACTTGTGTTTTTCACAATATGTTGTTTTGTTATTCACTTGTGTTTTATGTATGTTGTTTCAATTAATTCACTTGTGTTTTTCTGTTATGTTGTTTTTTATTCACTTGTGTTTTTCTGTATGTTGTTTTGTTATTCACTTCTGTTTTTCTGTATGTTGTTTTGTTATTCTTGTTGTGTTTTAATATTTTTGTATTTGTTTTGTTATTCACTTGTGTTTTCAGTTATGTTGTTTTAAGCCCTCCTTTAAAGTTAACAACTTGTAATTTAATCTTATTTGAAGTTTTAATAGCCCCTATCGCCACATCGAATTTTTCAGAATTTCAACAAGGGTTACGCCTACATTACCACTGGATTGAACTAGATAAAAATATGTCACGCGTGCACGTGCTTTCCTGTCATACCCACCACTGATGTGATTTGCTTCCGCAGAATGTTTTCTATAGATGTCGCTAGTTGAGCTATTCCTTAACAAGTTTCGGACACCATTTCAAACTTGCAGTTAGTTTTTTCGTTGAAACTAATCCATAATCAGAAAACTAACAATAACGCTATCGTGTGATTATTATAACTTTGGTAAATATTTGAAATTATTATCTAATTATTAATTAATAAACTAAAGTATTTCGAGACTCGTGTTTCATACACAGAAACTATTTCTGCGAGAAATCCAAGATTCACGGCTCTGATTTAATTATATGATAATTACGCATATAAAAATATTGCTTTTAAGAACTTCGCCTCTTTAATAATGAATCCGTACAGAACATTCTGTACGTTGTGTCTCAAAGTTAAATATCTCATTCACTTCTAATTAAGACCAGTATGTTCTTTTATCGTAATTGCACGAACAGTCCATTTTGTTCTTGTTGTTAGGAGTCATGTGATCCGTGGTTGAACTTTGACGAATCATATAAATCATATGAGCTCTTATTCTTAATGTTTTTATTATAAGTCACACCTCTTGAGTGGCGCGCGCTGACGTCATTACAAACTGTACATGGGTATTACTCACCGACTGTGTATTTCACCCTCCTGTAATCGTCTCTTCTTCTGTGCCAGTCCTTCGAACAAAATACAACATAACTTTAGCGAGGAACAGAAAACAAGATGAAACCGTTTCGCTCAGACGCCAGACGTTACCGGCACCTTGTAAGAAGGACAATGGTCAGTCTAACATATTATTCTCTGCTCTGTGTATAACAGTGTGCTTTGTCGGGTGTGAACGTTTCTTGTACTTGTCGAGCTAAATATTTTATTGTCAGAATTCTGGTATGGTTTGTCTGTCTGTTGTCGAGGTTTGGTCGTTGAGGGTCTGGGAGGGTCAGGCGCTTTTGACCTCTTCAAAAACATTTCTACAAGTTTGAATCCGCAGAACAATAGGGAAAAAATAAAAAATATACCATTTAATTTAAGTACAACGTCACACATAGCAGTATATAGTTACATAGCCAGGTGGCTAGGGCGCTCAACTCGTAATCTAAGGGTCGAGGGTTTGAATCCCCATCACAACAAACATGTTCGTCCTTTCAGCCGTGGAGACGTTATAATATACGGTCAGTCCCACTATTCGTTGGTTGACGGTAGGTGGCGATGACTAGCTGCTTTCTCCCTATAAGCTTACACTACTAAATTAGAGTTGGCTAACGGAAATAGGCCTGGCATGGCCGAGCGCGTAAGGCGTGGGACTCGTAATCCGAGGGTCGCGGGTTCGCGCCCGCGTCGCACTAAACATGCTCGCCTTCCCAGCCGTGGGGGTGTATAATGTGACGGTCAATCCCACTATTCGTTGGTAAAAGAGTAGCCCAAGAGTTGGCGGTGGGTGGTGATGACTAGCTGCCTTCCCTCTAGTCTTACACTGCTAAATTAGGGACGGCTAGCGCAGATAGCCCTCGAGTAGCTTTGTGCGAAATTCCAAAAACAAGCTAACGGAAATATCCCTCATGTAGCTTTGCGCAAAATGAAGAGAAAACAATATATTTATTTATTTGTGTATATTTATATATAATTACATTAATTTTGATTACGCTAATGATGTCATCAGCTAATTGTTTTCACTCACAATCTACCAAAGAGCGAATTAAATGAAACAATTTCTATAACCGAAGACGGATCCTTTAAATCCATACAAACGCATTGAAATAACGTTTAACGTTGTTTTTGTAGCATATGTGGAAACGTATTTATGATAATGTTGTGGCGATCGTATATCAGTCGTTAGTAGCCTATATAATCACCTAGGCCTAATTATTAATTAGTAACTTTTTTAATAGCTAAATATCAATTACTATGTAACTTTGTTCTAAGTTTTGGCTTCTAATCTGATTCCGTCTTGAGAAAATGATTCTTTTATATGTTGCTATGGTGGTCGGGATTCGATCCTTGGATTTCTGGATGACGTCTATTGTGTTATCTGCTACAGTTATATAGTAATGGGTGGATTTTATACTTAATATAAAGTCGAGACGGTTTAGTCTGCTGTGTGACCAGCAGCCGATCAAGTAACATGTCCATTCCTATCTTGTTTGGTTCCTTTTATCAGGTTCAGTAGTCAGATGTACACTTGTTTTTTACTTTTTTATAAGATGGCATACTTCGATTACTAGGTTATATAGTATATTCTAAAGCTTTATAAATTTTTCCTATAACAATAAAATAGATATTCATAGATCGTGAAGACTGGTTTGCTCTATCAAATGATAATAAAATTAAAGTTGCTGTTAGAACTAGGTAGGCGCTAGGCCTGTTGAAGAAATATTATGATAAACGAAACAAGAAATTTCGATTTTTGGCTGTTCACTGATTTTCTACTTTGGGACGCTCTGGATAGCTGGAAAGCGGCATATGTACCCGAATAGAGCTACTCTATCAGGTAAATCTTCGTATCTAGCTTCTAATGATCTGTAGAGGGGGAAACCCAAATGAATTCTGTATTGCTGTAATACAGGTGTTCGTGTCGTCCCTACATAGAAAGAGAGAGTGCTGGTGCAGTATCCAATGAAAAGATTCAAAACATCACCTCGTTCGTAACGTTGCATCTTTTTGTTTCAGGGTCAAAAATATAGATAAACAGTACACTGAATAGTTATATATATATATATATATATATTACGTTTTAATATTTTAGACGCACACGTTACATACCATCCGGTGCTAAATTTTGACTTATTGACACAAGCGGATGAGAATGGTTATACGTATCGCCTGGAGAGGATCTCACTCCATCCAAGGTTAATAACCATCATACAGATCGATACGAGGCCCGGCATGGCCAAGCGTGTTAAGGCGTGCGACTCGTAATCTGAGGGTCGCGGGTTCGCATCCCCGTCGCGCCAAACATGCTCGCCCTTTCAGCCGTGGAGGCGTTATAATGTTACGGTCAATCCCACTATTCGTTGGTAAAAGAGTAGCCCAAGAGTTGGCGGTAGGTGGTGATAACTAGCTACCTTCCCTCTAGTCTTACACTGCTAAATTAGGAACGGCTAGCACAGATAGCTCTCGAGTAGCTTTGTGCGAAATTCAAAAACAAACAGATCGATACGACTGAAGTGAAGGTACCTTGCTCGAAAACGTAACACATCACGAGCCAGCCTCGAACTCGAAACCATCCAACCACGAATCCAAATAGCGAGGCTACTGATCCATGCTGTACTCCCACGTCCAGACATTTACTTGATTAAAAAAAGATAGACAGACCGTAGATAAGAAATAAATACAGCAACACTGAAACGTATTTTATCTGTAAAGAAGTATATTCGAAATTACTTCGTTTACAGGTCAAACTGCTCGAACGTAATCCTATTGTTATTATATAAACATATGTACTTAACTCAGATGCCGCGGGCAATATATTTATCAGAATTCACCTTAGTTACGGATATCATTAATTATTATTTGATATATAAAACATTCATAGTGTAAATATATTTTGTTTCAAAGGTCAAAACTAATAAATGCTAAGCCAGTGTAACGAAGTGTGTAATAAAAATAAATGTTCTTATGAAGCCACTCCCTGCCCTTCTCACCGTGGCACAGAACGCTAGACCGGTTTCGATACCTGTGGTGGGCAGAGCACAGTTAGCCCTTTATGTAGCTTTGTGCTCAACTTCAAACAAAGAAATATCTCTTGTGTGTTTCACATTAATATGAAATATCTTAAAATATTATACAAGTATTAAAACGTTTCGAATGTTTCCTTCTGCAGGAGTATCTGAAGAAAATATTAAATAACCGATAAGATATAATTTAGAAATAAATTAATAAAGTAAATAATATAAAAATAAATGTTTACCCCCACATAAAACTAATGTTATAATGTGAGCCTAATTTTCAATACTTAGTTGCTAATTTATATTACACTTACCAGTAACTTTAGCTTTATTCTTATCTGTGGGCCCTAGGATGGCCAGGTGGTTAGGGCACTCGACTCGTAATCTAAGGATCGAGGGTTCGCATCTCCGTCACAACAAACATACTTGCCATTTCAGCTGTGAGGATGTTACAATGTGACAGTCAATCGCACTATTTGTTTGTAAAAGAGTATCATAACAGTTGGCAGTGGATGGTGATGACTAGCTGCCTACCCTCTCGTCTTACACTGCTAAATTAGGGATGACTAGCGCAGATAATCCTCGTGTATGTTTACACGAAATACAAAACAAACTAGCATGCATCACCCAATCTGTTTATTTTTTACATTTTTTGTTCAGAATTATCTTTTGTTTAAGGTCCTAATGCATGTAGGTGCAAATGTGTTTCATGAGTGATTCAATACAGCATAATTATTACATAATCAACTTTGTAGATTGTCTGAGTTTTGTATCAGCCATTTTTTGGTCACAAGTAGAGGTTGTTACTGAGAGTCACGTCATAAATCTGTCTGCCACAATGTACGTGATGCTGCCATACCTATGAATTGCGAGTTTACTCCATGGAAAAAAAAAAACAGTCATTATTTCCTTGTACAAACAAGGACTTTTGACAAGACAGAAGAATTACCTTTAAATAATATGTTGTGAACTGTTAGGTTCAAAGACCGAGAGACTGGATTTGTGGAACAGTAAGGAGAAGAGGTGGAAAGAGTCTTCCCACAGCAGCTAGTAATTCATGCTGTGTAGTAGCGTGAGCTTGCTGAATCATCAACTGTCAAACACTAACTTCAATAGAGCATGGTAATAAACTTCAGGGATCACATGCACTTTCTAGTCTCACCTTTGTTTAAGATGACTGGAAAGAAACTCTTCCTTACCAACAAGATGACCTATACCAAAGAGCGTAATGATGGAGCAAAAGCGTCCTTCTCAAAAGAATCAAAATTCAACCTGCACAGATGTGATGGGAAACATTTTCTATAACATTATGGTTAAGAAGAGTTCCATCCAATAATTTTGAATGTCAAGTGGTGCGGAGGAAGACATCTCTGGCCAGGGTGTGTGGGATGCTTGTCAAGTGATACGGGAAGACATCTCTGGCCTGGGTGTGTGCGATGCTTGTCAAGTGATACGGAAGATATCTCTGGCCAGGGTGTGTGTGATGCTTGTCAAGTGATACGGGAAGACATCTCTGGCCTGGGTGTGTGGGATGCTTGTCAAGTGATACAGGAAGACATCTCTGACCTGGGTGTGTGGGATCCTTGTCAAGTGATGCAGGAAGACATCTCTGGCCTGGGTGTGGGATGCTTGTCAAGTAATACGGGAGAGACATCTCTGGCCAGGGTGTGTGGGATGCTTGTCAAATAATACGGGGAAGACATCTCTGGCCAGGGTGTGTGGGATGCTTGTCAAATAATGCGGGAAGACATCTCTGGCCAGGGGTGTGTGGGATGCTTGTCAGAGTGATACGGAAGACATCTCTGGCCAGGGTGTGTGGGATGCTTGTCAAGTGATATGGGAAGACATCTGGCCTGGGTGTGTGGGATGCTTGTCAAGTGATACGGGAGACATCTCTGACCTGGGTGTGTGGGATCCTTGTCAAGTGATGCGGGAAGACATCTCTGGCCTGGGTGTGTGGGATGCTTGTCAATTGATGATCAGGAAGACATCTCTGGCCAGGGTGTGTGCGATGCTTGTCAAATATCTCACGGGAAGACATCTCTGGCCAGGGTGTGTGGGATGCTTGTCCAAGTGATCACGGAAGACATCTCTGGCCAGGGTGTGTGGGATGCTTATCAGAGTGATCACAGGGAAGACATCTCTGACCAGGGTGTGTGAGATGCTTGTCAAGTGATACGGAAGACATCTCTGGCCAGGGTGTGTGGGATGCTTGTCAAGTGATGCACGGGAAGACATCTCTGGCCAGGGTGTGTGGGATGCTTGTCAAATAATCTGGGAAGACATCTCTGGCCAGGGTGTGTGGGATGCTTGTCAAGTGATCACGGAAGACATCTCTGGCCAGGGTGTGTGGGATGCTTATCAAGTGATGACGAGGAGAGACATCTCTGGCCAGGGTGTGTGAGATGCTTCTCAAGTGATGCAGGGAAGACATCTCTGGCCAGGGTGTGTGGGATGCTTGTCAGAGTGATCACGGAAGACATCTCTGGCCAGGATGTGTGGGATACTTGTCAAGTGATACTGGGAAGACATCTCTGGCCGGGGTGTGTGGGATGCTTTTCAAGTGATACGGAAGACATCTCTGACCTGGGTGTGTGGGATGCTTGTCAAGTGATACTGGAAGACATCTCTGGCCAGGGTGTGTGGGATGCTTATCAAGTGATACGGGAAGACATCTCTGACCTGGGTGTGTGGGATGCTTGCATTTTGTGAATGGCACTGTCAGTGGTGGAAAGTACATCAAAATCTCTGAATCTTGGATAAACTTAACTGTTCAAGATCACTTTAGTAGAACTGACCAGTGTACATGTGTGACATGACTTTACTCCTTGCTACATTGGCTAAAAAAATGGTTGATAATATTCATGTACTGTGTACATGAAATAAAGAGGAAAATTCTCTCTGCACATTTTGAAAAGTTATGTTAGGTTTTATTTGACTGCTTCAGGTGAAGGACTATCTTGGAAGGAAAAAGTAAGACACTAAGCTGGTCAAGCAACAGTCCAGATCTCACCCTACTGAAAACCTAGTCCACATCTTACCCCTATTGAAAACTAGTGTCTAGATCTCACCCCTACTTAAAAAACTAGTGTCCAGATCTTACCCTATTGAAAAAACTAGTGTCCAGATCTTACCCCTATTGAAAAACCAGTGTCCAGATCTCACCCGTACTTAAAAACTAGTGTCCAGATCTCACCCCTATTGAAAAACTAGTGTCCAGATCTCGCCCCTACTTAAAAAATAGTGTCCAGATCTCACCCCTACTTAAAAAATAGTGTCCAGATCTCACCCCTACTTAAAAACTAGTGTCCAGATCTCACCCCTACTTAAAAACTAGTGTCCAGATCTCACCCCTACTTAAAAACTAGTGTCCAGATCTTACTCCTACTTAAAAACTAGTGTCCAGATCTCACTCCTACTTAAAAACTAGTGGAAAGTAATGAGTAACAAAGCATGGAAGTTCAGGAAGCCCTAATCAACATGTGGTATCATAAACTCAAACCTCTCTACATTCAGTCTTTTGAGTGCTCTTTGCCAGTGCAATGTTAAACAGTTATCAAGGTCATAACTAAGTAATAAAATTTACTGTGTGACAACTTCTTGTTAATTAAATTAATGGCTTTATCTTTAAATCTAAGTTGTTGTTTTCACTGTGAGAGCATTTTCATTTTGGCCAAGTGTTTGTTGATCACTTCCTGTAATATATTTCTCATGGTTGGTTTGTTAATAAAAATGTATTTATTGTCTTGTTGACTGATACATGAGTCACCTCACATTACACAATATCCATAACTGTTTTACGCTAACCCTAACATAATGCACAATTCTATAAAGAAGTAAATGAATCAAGTAAGTGTGAAAAAACTGAGAGATGAAATGTTTTGTGAATACATGAAAATATTAGTAGAAACAAAATATATATTATATTAGTGTTAAGAATTGTTGTTGTTAAAATATATATTATATTAGTGTTAAGAATTGTTGTTGTTAAAATATATATTATATTAGTGTTAAGAATTGTTGTTGTTAAAATATATATTATATTAGTGTTAAGAATTGTTGTTGTTAAAATATATATTATATTAGTGTTAAGAATTGTTGTTGTTAAAATATATATTATATTAGTGTTAAGAATTGTTGTTGTTAAAATATATATTATATTAGTGTTAAGAATTGTTGTTGTTAAAATATATATTATATTAGTGTTAAGAATTGTTGTTTTTAAAATATATATTATACTAGTGTTAAGAATTGTTGTTCTTAAAATATATATTATATATTAGTGTTAAGAATTGTTGTTGTTAAAATATATATTATACTAGTGTTAAGAACTGTTGTTGTTAAAATATATATTATACTAGTGTTAAGAATTGTTGTTGTTAAAATATATATTATATATTAGTGTTAAGAATTCTTGTTGTTAAAATATATATTATATTAGTGTTAAGAATTGTTGTTGTTAAAATATATATTATATTAGTGTTAAGAATTCTTGTTCTTAAAATATATATTATATATGTGTTAAGAATTCTTGTTGTTAAAATATATATTATATTAGTGTTAAGAATTGTTGTTGTCAAAATATATATTTTATTAGTGTTTAGAATTGTTGTTATTAAAATATATATTATACTAGTGTTAAGAGTTGTTGTTGTTAATATATATATTATATTAGTGTTAAGAGTTGTTGTTGTTAAAATATATATTATATTATTGTTAAGAGTTGTTGTTGTTAAAATATATATTATATTAGTGTTAAGAGTTGTTGTTGTTAAAATATATATTATATTAGTGTTAAGAATTGTTGTTAAAATATATATTATATTAGTGTTAAGAATTGTTGTTAAAATATATATTATATTACTGTTAAGAGTTGTTGTTGTTAAAATATATATTATATTAGTGTTAAGAATTCTTGTTGTTAAAATATATATTATATTAGTGTTAAGAATTGTTGTTGTCAAAATATATATTATATTAGTGTTAAGAGTTGTTGTTAAAATATATATTATATTAGTGTTAAGGGTTGTTGTTAAAATATATATTATATTAGTGTTAAGAATTATTGTTGTTAAAATATATATTATATTCGTGTTAAGAATTATTGTTGTTAAAATATATATTATATTCGTGTTAAGAGTTGTTGTTGTTTTCATAGCTTATTGCTTCAATCAGAACTGAGGTAAAATTTGTTTGTATCTTGTTGAGCTCATAACTAAACAAAGAGATAACTGTGTTATACCCATATTGGGTATTAAATTATGATTGTTAGCAAAGTAAGCCTCCAGATTTATAAACTGATCAATATAGGAACTGAGGTAGTGAGTTTTTAATCTAATTATATTTCATACCATGTTATACATACATCTTTTATAACAACAATATAGGAACTGAGGTAAAGAGTTTTTAATCTAATTATATTTCATCGCATGTAATACATACATCTTTTATAACAACAATATAGGAACTGTGGTAAAGAGTTTTTAATCTAATTATATTTCATAACATGTAATACATACATCTTTTGTAACAACAATATAGGAACTGAGGTAGTGAGTTTTAATCTAATTATATTTCATAGCATGTAATACATACATCTTTATAACAACAATATAGGAACTGAGGTAAAGAGTTTTTAATCTAATTATATTTCATAGCATGTAATACATACATCTTTATAACAACAATATAGGAACTGAGGTAAAGAGTTTTTAATCTAATTATATTTCATAACATGTAATACATACATCTTTTATAACAACAATATAGGAACTGAGGTAAAGAGTTTTTAATCTAATTATATTTCATAGCATGTAATACATACATCTTTTATAACAACAATATAGGAACTGAGGTAAAGAGTTTTTAATCTAATTATATTTCATAACATGTAATACATACATCTTTTATAACAACAATATAGGAACTGAGGTAAAGAGTTTTTAATCTAATTATATTTCATAGCATGTAATACATACATCTTTTATAACAACAATATAGGAACTGAGGTAAAGAGTTTTTAATCTAATTATATTTCATAACATGTAATACATACATCTTTTATAACAACAATATAGGAACTGAGGTAAAGAGTTTTTAATCTAATTATATTTCATAGCATGTAATACATACATCTTTTATAACAACAATATAGGAACTGAGGTAAAGAGTTTTTAATCTAATTATATATCATAACATGTAATACATACATCTTTTATAACAACAATATAGGAACTGAGGTAGTGAGTTTTTAATCTAATTATATTTCATAACATGTAATACATACATCTTTTATAACAACAATATAGGAACTGTGGTAAAGAGTTTTTAATCTAATTATATTTCATAACATGTAATACATACATCTTTTATAACAACAATATAGGAACTGTGGTAAAGAGTTTTTAATCTAATTATATTTCATAACATGTAATACATACATCTTTTATAACAACAATATAGGAACTGAGGTAAAGAGTTTTTAATCTAATTATATTTCATAGCATGTAATACATACATCTTTATAACAACAATATAGGAACTGAGGTAAAGAGTTTTAATCTAATTATATTTCATAACATGTAATACATACATCTTTTATAACAACAATATAGGAACTGAGGTAAAGAGTTTTTAATCTAATTATATTTCATAGCATGTAATACATACATCTTTTATAACAACAATATAGGAACTGAGGTAAAGAGTTTTTAATCTAATTATATTTCATACCATGTAATACATACATCTTTTATAACAACAATATAGGAACTGAGGTAGTGAGTTTTTAATCTAATTATATTTCATACCATGTAATACATACATCTTTTATAACAACAATATAGGAACTGAGGTAAAGAGTTTTTAATCTAATTATATTTCATAACATGTAATACATACATCTTTTAAACAACAATATAGGAACTGTGGTAAAGAGTTTTTAATCTAATTATATTTCATAGCATGTAATACATACATCTTTTATAACAACAATATAGGAACTGAGGTAAAGAGTTTTTAATCTAATTATATTTCATAACATGTAATACATACATCTTTTATAACAACAATATAGGAACTGAGGTAAAGAGTTTTTAATCTAATTATATTTCATAACATGTAATACATACATCTTTAATAACAACAATATAGGAACTGAAGTAAAGAGTTTTTAATCTAATTATATTTCATAGCATGTAATACATACATCTTTTATAACAACAATATAGGAACTGAGGTAAAGAGTTTTAATCTAATTATATTTCATAACATGTAATACATACATCTTTTATAACAACAATATAGGAACTGAGGTAAAGAGTTTTAATCTAATTATATTTCATAACATGTAATACATACATCTTTTATAACAACAATATAGGAACTGAGGTAAAGAGTTTTAATCTAATTATATTTCATAGCATGTAATACATACATCTTTTATAACAACAATATAGGAACTGAGGTAAAGAGTTTTTAATCTAATTATATTTCATAACATGTAATACATACATCTTTTATAACAACAATATAGGAACTGAAGTAAAGAGTTTTTAATCTAATTATATTTCATAGCATGTAATACATACATCTTTTATAACAACAATATAGGAACTAAGGTAGTGAGTTTTTAATCTAATTATATTTCATAACATGTAATACATACATCTTTTATAACAACAATATAGGAACTGAGGTAAAGAGTTTTAATCTAATTATATTTCATAGCATGTAATACATACATCTTTTATAACAACAATATAGGAACTGAGGTAAAGAGTTTTAATCTAATTATATTTCATAACATGTAATACATACATCTTTTATAACAACAATATAGGAACTGAAGTAAAGAGTTTTTAATCTAATTATATTTCATAACATGTAATACATACATCTTTTATAACAACAATATAGGAACTGTGGTAAAGAGTTTTTAATCTAATTATATTTCATAGCATGTAATACATACATCTGATTTAAAACATACCTAAATTTCCTATGCTGTCTGAACCTCATGTGATATTTAGGTAATGGTTTAAAATATTGTTAATAGTGCAAGTACTCAAGTAATGAATGTTTGTTTGTTTGTAGTTAAGCACTAAACTTTGCCCACCACATTTTCAGTCTGCAGACATACTGCTGTGCTGCTATTGATTGGTCCCAAGTGATGAACTAATGTTTACTGACTTTCCATAAGTACGAAGTTACGAACAGTTACTGGTGGCACATGTAATAAGCTGTACTCATTACCGGTTCTAAGTTTCATTTTTGGCCCAAAAAGACAGCTTATTTTGATCAGGAGTTAATATTAATAATGTGAAATTCAGTTTTACAAAGTTTATGTTTTAATGAATCAGACAAGATAAACACTTTAAACATCATGTAGCTTGAATAAAGCGGTTATTGTCTGTACAGAGAGATATAATAAATTGGGTATAAAATCTAGAAACACATGTTTGTAATATTGATTAAACTATCAGATCCTTTTCAGGTTTGTATTATCGTGAATAACTACTTCTGTTTCTTTTCATAAATTTCACTATATTTGTGATCTATGTTTAATATTAAAGCAACTTAATATGCTCAGGAATTTCAAAATAAAGAATATCATTTCTTGTATTTAGAAGAATAAATATATAGGTTTAATGTGTGAGGACAAGCTTTTATTTAAGCATATTTTTTACCATCAAAGTGTTGGTTAAACTGGACTTTCTGTGATTTTAGACTTTGAAATTAAACAATTTTTAGAATGCTAAATGTATTTGTTATATCTGCTGTTGTGTGTCTGTGTAACATAAAGAACTGGACGATGGCCAGTTTTACTTCACGTTACTTATCCACTGTATAAACCTTCCTTATAGTAAATACAAAACATTGACACTGAATAAAAAATAAAAACACCATTGTATAAAAATTAGAAAACTATGATTAACTATTTCACAGTATTTTATCATGGTAAATGTACTATAACTGTGGCTAGCCTATGTATACCAGGTCTACAATAACACGTTACCATTGTAAAGAATATTATAACTATGGTCCACTCATGTATAATAGGTTTAATACAGCAATTACGAGAAAAAAACTTAAACATGCACTAATTTTCACATTCTTTACAATTAATGTTTTTCCTTCTTTAGCAAGACCAGAAAATATGTGAGTGAATCAATAGAGACAGCTTTTAGCCACTCTTATCTGAACAGAATGAAATAAAGACTTGTTATTAGGGACCCTGTAACCAACAAACAAACCAACACATAAGTAATTTGTTGTATATCTAGTCCAGAAGTATGTATTAAATGTCATGTTCATGTTACCACATATTACAGATACCATTTATGTTAACAATACTAAATTTGTTTTTGCTGTAACTTTATATAAAAACAAACTCTATGTTTTCATAAACCTCAGTTCAGAAACCTAACCAGAAACTTCAATCATTATATAAAGCATGACAGAAGTGTCTTCAACAATAATTAATTGTACCTTTCAAGGTGTTTTTGTTTCGTTTTTATGTGTGACCAACAAAGTAATAAATTAACAAATAAATAATTCTAATAACCTTAAATAAAAGCCAAAAATAATGTGGTTCATAAACGTGATGACGAGAAACCCACTTGAAGTAAAAAATGTACTGTAAATAAAGTTAGTATGAGTGTTAAAACTTTTATTGAAATAAAGTATTGGACAATGTTTCAACCTTCTTAGATCATCTTCAGGCTAATTGCAATCTTTCCTAGGTTATCTTCAGGTTAAACAGCTGAGTTTATAATACATGGTTCATTCATAGTTCATAAAATGCTTTTAATAAGGCCATGAATCCCCTCAGTAATTTAAATGTGGAAATTGTTGTAGGTTATTATGTGATAGTTTATCACTCAGTTACCATGTTCTTCTGTTCCAGCTTCCAGTTGATTCAGTTTACCAGAAGTTTGATATTGAAGACCTTGGTATGTTTCGTTACAACTGTACTTGATACGTTAAATCTAAAGTTTTCAATTACAGACTATATTTATGTATATAATGTTATCCATTATAGATTGTGTTAAAGTGTGTAGTAAACATTGTTTACAGTGTGAATATATCAGTGGCATAACTGTAAACTATCCTTCCCACACATAAAAAGTAGTTAGGCCTACCTGCTAGTACTTCCCTTGTCAGCAATTCTTAAGTTTGTCAGGCCCTTCGGGTTTCCTTTTGGCTTAGGCGCCCCTGCATGAGCGTACTTACACAACTGGAGTATACCCCCTTCCCAATCTAATGGACTAAGTAATGTAATTACTGTGAGATTCTACAATTTTTTGTAGTTTTGATTTTTTTGTGCCTATAATACTGTATCTTGCATCTCAATTGGATTTGGTCAAAACTTTAATTTTGACCAGTTTCTATTTTATATCTAAATTTATGTCAAAGATATTGGAGTCATATATTTTCATTTGATACTGAGTCATATTCAAATTAAAACAACTTTGAACAAGTAGACAGAAGTGATTAGCTTTTTATGTTGCCAACTCAAGTTTATTTTGAAAAGCTAATAGTTTTACCTTAAAGGTAAATTATGGTGACAATATAACTTACAAAGTAAGTGAATCATTTAGAACTAACTCGTGGTTGATATTAATTTGAATATATCACACACTGTGATAAATTTCACATGAATAAAATTATACAGAAAGCTGAGCTACCTTTGTTATCTCCACTTTCATAAAATAAAACTATTATTAAATAACTTTTATTTTATGAACGTTTTTAAATTTTGACAATTTCAACCTTTTACACAGGAGAGGATGAAGAGCTGATAGTTTACAAGTTCTTTCAACATTTCTGCTGTTATGACGTTATTCCTATTAGTGCCAAACTGGTGGTGTTTGATACTCAGCTTCCGGTAAGGAGAACTTCATCTCCTAATAGCAGGAGTCCACAGCTAGATGTAGTTACACAAACTGAGCTGAGAAAGACTTCAGTTGTAAACGTTTTGATTATTTCAAAATTTAAAATTCCACATCACAATTCATTTTTTTTTCTTATTCTTATAAGTTAATTTCTTAATCCTAAAATGTGAATAATTAGAAAACATTGAATTAGAAGACCATTTATTATTTATGGATTCAATCTAATTATATTTTGCACCTTACGATTCAAATGTTAATTGTATATTTAACATATACATACACAGTATGTGTTTGTAATGTATTGAGAGTTTTGAACTAAGAGCGAACAGTAGCTGTTCTTAATATTCATGTTGAAATTAAAATATTTACTTTTCAAGTTGCTTTATCGATATCACATAAATTAAAAACAATTTGAATTTAATAATAAAATAAAAACAACAAATTTATAATAAATGTTTTTGCACTGTACATTATTTTATGATGTCCACATAACACATCATATGAACAAAACTATGGATACTTTATCTTATGATGTCCACATAACACATGTGTATCAACAAAACTAAAGACTAGCTGAAAATATGAATGTTTATTTCCCTTGTCATGTTTGGAATAATTTTATAGAAAGTGTGTTATTCACCTTTAATATTGCAGTTGTTCATATTAGCAGGAACGTTACTCTACAGGAGGCTGTTTGTGTTACTAATTACTAACAGTAATATCCATACGTTGTTGAAAAAATTTTAAAAAGTGAATATTTTCTAAAAAACTGTTTGTTTGTTTTTCAAGGAAGTACTGTAATGAAAAGTGTTCAGGTTGTGTTCTTCATAAGTTTTACTGATATAAACTGTATGTTTTATATTCTTTAGGAATCCCAGTTTCTCATTTAAAATTACATCAATAAAATATAATCAAACCTTCATGTACAGTCGTAGTGAATGTTGTGTTGTTGGAAAGTAGTTTTATTTGTAGTTGTGTTATAAAGAATCGGTTGGTCCATACACTACAGTTATTGTTTTAACTGTATGAATCTTGTATAGCCAAAGTGTGAAATTGTTTTAATGGATTTTTGCTTGTAGTGCCATTCAGTAAATGGTGCAGGAATTTTGGTTACATATATAAATATGTACGTGCATGCTACTTCTATTTTACTAAGATAAATAAATCAAAATCAGTTATTCCTCATTTTGAAGTTTCACTAACTTGAAACACAGTTAAGTAATTCTTATTGTTCAAACCTAAATATTTCTGTATAACCTTTAAAAGAAAACTGTTGATAAATTTCTATCTGTTACCCCATTAACCTCTACATTTACAATATGTAATAATGTGTGTATTTATATAAAATAAAATACGTGTGTCTTACGTTAAGACTATTGGTGTAAAAATAAAATTTGTGAATAATTTTGTTATTACCTTTCTTTTGTAAATTAAAATCTGTTCACTTATTTCTATATCTGCTGATGTGACAAATTAGACACACACTGACCAAAATCTTAAGGTCAATGAACATAAAGAAAAAATATGAATTTTGTGTTGTTAGACTCAACCACTTATTTGAGTAGAGCTTTGAAAGATGAAAATAATAAAAGGGAAAATAAAAATAAAAACTTTTTTTAGCATTTAATAGGGAAAATATGAACACTATGAAATTAGCCTAAATACTAGCTGGTCAAAAGTTTAAGACCACACTGAAACAAAGCGTTAATCGGTAAACACGTAACGAAATTTAGTCATTTGTGTTCAAGCATTAGCATTGTCAACATCTCCCACTGACATCTCCTGTGTTATATTGAGTAAAAACATGGCAAAGGCTAAAAAGTTGACAGTTTGAATGTGGCAGAATTGTCTGGCTGCAAAAGCAAGGTCTCTCTCAACATGCCATCACTGGTGAGGATGGGCGTAGTAAAACTGCTGTTGCAAATTTCTTAAAAGACCCCGAGGGATATGGAATGAGAATTTCAAGTGGTCGGCCCAAGAAAATTTCGCCAGCATTGAGCAGGAGGATTTGACGGATTGTCTGGCAAGACACCAGCCAATCATTGAACCAGATTAAGGCCCTCACAGATGCAGAATGCAGCTCAAGAACAATAAGACGGCATCTAAGAGATAAAGGCTTTAAAAACCTTCCACACCATGAAACAGCTTGGTTAAACTTTGCTGAGAAATACCAAACATGGGGCATAGAAAAGTGGACAAAGGTTTCGTTCTCAGATAAGAAAAAATTTAACCTGGATGGTCCAAATGGCTTCCAACATTACTGGCACGATGAGGATATCCCACCAGAGACATTTTCAACACGACACAGTGAAGGTTCCATCATGATCTGGGGTGCTTTCTACTTTCATGAAACAATGGAGCTTCAGGTTATACAGGGCGTTAAACAGCAGCTGGCTACATTGGCATGTTGGAGAGAGCATCCTTACTGACTGAAGGCCCTCACTTGTATGGAAATGACTGGATCTTTCAGGTGAACAATGCTGCAATCCACAATGCCTGCAAGACAAAGGACTTTTCATGGCAAATACCGCTATTCTTTTGAACCATCCAGCGTGTTTGCCCGAACTGAACACCATTGAAAATGTTTGGGGGTGGATGGTAAGGGAAGTCTATAGAAATGGACATCAATTCCAAACAGCGCATGATCTTCGAGAAGCCATCTTCACCACTTGGAATAATATTCCAGCCAGCCTTCTGTAAATGCTTATATTAACCATGCCCAAGCGAATGTTTGCAGTTATTCACAATAAGTGGCATGCAACTCACTACTCAGACCTCTTGTTGGGCATTTCCTACCCTGTTTTAGACTTCTTTTTGGTATGGTCTTAAACTTTTGACCAGCTAGTATTTAGGCTAATTTCATAGTGTTCACATTTTCCCTATTAAATGCTGAGAAAGTTTTTTATTTTTGTTTTCCCTTTTCTTATTTTCATTTTTCGAAGCTCCACTCGAAAAAGTGGTTGAGTCTAACAACGCAAAATGCATATTTATTCTTTATGTTCATTGGCCTTAAGATTTTGGCCAGCAGTATATTTCTATACCTGTTGATGTGACTAACTAGACATATTTCTATATGTGTCGATGTGATTAATTAGACATATTTCTATACGTGTCGATGTGACTAATTAGACGTATTTCTATATGTGTCGATGTGACTAATTAGACGTATTTCTATATATGTCGATGTGACTAATTAGACGTATTTCTACACCTGTCGATGTGACTAATTAGACGTATTTCTATATGTGTTGATGTGACTAATTAGACGTATTTCTATATATGTCGATGTGGCTAATTAGACGTATTTCTATATGTGTCGATGTGACTAATTAGACGTATTTCTACACCTGTCGATGTGGCTAATTAGACATATTTCTACACCTGTCGATGTGGCTAATTAGACATATTTCTACACCTGTCGATGTGGTTAATTAGACATATTTCTACACCTGTCGATGTGACTAATTAGATATATTTCTACACCTGTCGATGTGACTAATTAGACATATTTCTACACCTGTCGATGTGACTAATTAGACGTATTTCTACACCTGTCGATGTGACTAATTAGACATATTTCTATACCTGTCGATGTGACTAATTAGACGCATTTCTACACCTGTCGATGTGACTAATTAGACATATTTCTATACCTGTCGATGTGACTAATTAGACGTATTTCTACACCTGTCGATGTGACTAATTAGACATATTTCTACACCTGTCGATGTGACTAATTACACATATTTCTACACCTGTCGATGTGACTAATTAGACGTATTTCTACACCTGTCGATGTGACTAATTAGACGTATTTCTACACCTGTCGATGTGACTAATTAGACATATTTCTACACCTGTCGATGTGACTAATTAGACATATTTCTATACGTGTCGATGTGGCTAATTAGACATATTTCTACACCTGTCGATGTGGCTAATTAGACATATTTCTATACCTGTCGATGTGACTAATTACACATATTTCTACACCTGTCGATGTGACTAATTAGACGTATTTCTACACCTGTCGATGTGACTAATTAGACATATTTCTACATCTGTCGATGTGGCTAATTAGACATATTTCTACACCTGTCGATGTGGCTAATTAGACATATTTCTATACCTGTCGATGTAACTAATTAGACGTATTTCTACACCTGTTGATGTGACTAATTAGACATATTTCTATATGTGTCGATGTGACTAATTAGACGTATTTCTACACCTGTCGATGTGACTAATTAGACGTATTTCTATATGTGTCGATGTGACTAATTAGACGTATTTCTATATATGTCGATGTGACTAATTAGACGTATTTCTATATGTGTCGATGTGACTAATTAGACGTATTTCTACACCTGTCGATGTGACTAATTAGACGTATTTCTACACCTGTTGATGTGACTAATTAGACATATTTCTATATGTGTCGATATGACTAATTAGACATATTTCTATACCTGTCGATGTGACTAATTAGACATATTTCTATACCTGTTGATGTGACTAATTAGACATTTCTACACCTGTTGATGTGACTAATTAGACATTTCTATATGTGTCGATGTGACTAATTAGAAGTATTTCTACACCTGTCGATGTGACTAATTAGACATATTTCTACACCTGTCGATGTGGCTAATTGGACATATTTCTACACCTGTCGATGTGACTAATTAGACATATTTCTATACCTGTCGATGTGACTAATTAGACGTATTTCTACACCTGTTGATGTGACTAATTAGACTTATTTCTATATGTGTCGATGTGACTAATTAGACGTATTTCTACACCTGTCGATGTGGCTAATTAGACATATTTCTACACCTGTCGATGTGAGTAATTAGACATATTTCTATACCTGTCGATGTGACTAATTAGACATATTTCTATACCTGTCGATGTGACTAATTACACATATTTCTACACCTGTCGATGTGACTAATTAGACGTATTTCTACACCTGTCGATGTGACTAATTAGACATATTTCTACACCTGTCGATGTGACTAATTAGACATATTTCTACATCTGTCGATGTGGCTAATTAGACATATTTCTATACCTGTCGATGTAACTAATTAGACGTATTTCTACACCTGTTGATGTGACTAATTAGACATATTTCTATATGTGTCGATGTGACTAATTAGACGTATTTCTACACCTGTCGATGTGACTAATTAGACGTATTTCTATATGTGTCGATGTGACTAATTAGACGTATTTCTATATGTGTCGATGTGACTAATTAGACGTATTTCTACACCTGTCGATGTGACTAATTAGACGTATTTCTACACCTGTTGATGTGACTAATTAGACATATTTCTATATGTGTCGATATGACTAATTAGACATATTTCTATACCTGTCGATGTGACTAATTAGACATATTTCTATACCTGTCGATGTGACTAATTAGACATTTCTACACCTGTTGATGTGACTAATTAGACATATTTCTATATGTGTCGATGTGACTAATTAGAAGTATTTCTACACCTGTCGATGTGACTAATTAGACATATTTCTACACCTGTCGATGTGGCTAATTGGACATATTTCTACACCTGTCGATGTGACTAATTAGACATATTTCTATACCTGTCGATGTGACTAATTAGACGTATTTCTACACCTGTTGATGTGACTAATTAGACTTATTTCTATATGTGTCGATGTGACTAATTAGACGTATTTCTACACCTGTCGATGTGGCTAATTAGACATATTTCTATACCTGTCGATGTGACTAATTAGACATATTTCTATACCTGTCGATGTGACTAATTAGACGTATTTCTACACCTGTTGATGTGACTAATTAGACGTATTTCTATATATGTCGATGTGACTAATTAGACGTATTTCTATATATGTCGATGTGACTAATTAGACGTATTTCTATACCTGTCGATGTGACTAATTAGACGTATTTCTATATGTGTCGATGTGACTAATTAGACGTATTTCTATATATGTCGATGTGACTAATTAGACATATTTCTATATGTGTCGATGTGACTAATTAGACATATTTCTATATGTGTCGATGTAACTAATTAGACATATTTCTACACCTGTTGATGTGACTAATTGGACATATTTCTATACGTGTCGATGTGACTAATTAGACGTATTTCTATACCTGTTGATGTGACTAATTGGACGTATTTCTATATGTGTCGATGTGACTAATTAGACATATTTCTATACGTGTCGATGTGACTAATTAGACATATTTCTATATGTGTCGATGTGACTAATTAGACGTATTTCTACACCTGTTGATGTGACTAATTAGACATATTTCTATATGTGTCAATGTGACTAATTAGACATATTTCTATACCTGTCGATGTGACTAATTGGACATATTTCTATACCTGTCGATGTGACTAATTAGACATATTTCTATATGTGTCGATGTGACTAATTAGACATATTTCTATATGTGTCGATGTGACTAATTAGACGTATTTCTATATATGTCAATGTGACTAATTAGACGTATTTCTATATGTGTCGATGTGACTAATTAGACGTATTTCTATATGTGTCGATGTGACTAATTAGACGTATTTCTATATATGTCGATGTGACTAATTAGACATATTTCTATATGTGTCGATGTGACTAATTGGACATATTTCTATATGTGTCAATGTGACTAATTAGACATATTTCTATATGTGTCGATGTGACTAATTGGACATATTTCTATATGTCGATGTGACTAATTAGACATATTTCTATATATGTCAATGTGACTAATTAGACGTATTTCTACACCTGTTGATGTGACTAATTAGACATATTTCTATATGTGTCAATGTGACTAATTAGACATATTTCTATATGTGTCGATGTGACTAATTGGACATATTTCTATATGTGTCAATGTGACTAATTAGACGTATTTCTACACCTGTTGATGTGACTAATTAGACATATTTCTATATGTGTCGATGTGACTAATTAGACATATTTCTATATATGTCAATGTGACTAATTAGACGTATTTCTATATGTGTCGATGTGACTAATTAGACGTATTTCTATATGTGTCGATGTGACTAATTAGACATATTTCTATATATGTCGATGTGACTAATTAGACATATTTCTACACCTGTTGATGTGACTAATTAGACATATTTCTATATGTGTCGATGTGACTAATTAGACATATTTCTACACCTGTTGATGTGACTAATTGGACATATTTCTATACGTGTCTATGTGACTAATTAGACATATTTCTATACCTGTTGATGTGACTAATTGGACATATTTCTATATGTGTCAATGTGACTAATTAGACATATTTCTATGTGCTGTTCGATGTGACTAATTAGACATATTTCTATATGTGTCAATGTGACTAATTAGACGTATTTCTACACCTGTTGATGTGACTAATTAGACATATTTCTATATGTGTCAATGTGACTAATTAGACATATTTCTATATGTGTCGATGTGACTAATTGGACATATTTCTATATGTGTCAATGTGACTAATTAGACATATTTCTATATATGTCGATGTGACTAATTGGACATATTTCTATATGTGTCGATGTGACTAATTAGATGTAATGCTCTTCTTTCATTAGGTGAAGAAAGCTTTTTTTGCCTTAGTTCAGAATGGTAAGAATGATATTTTGATAGTTTTACCAATAATTATATGGATAATTTACAATTACAAAAGAAAGGTTGATTACTTTTGTATGTAGAGTGATTAATGAAGCTGGTTCACTTGTAGAGATGTAGAATTTAATAAAAATTAAGTTTTTAAATATTTGGGTTTAGCGGTATTAGTGTTACTAATTGCATTAGTAGTTGAACAAATATTATCTTTTATGAAGAAGATTTTACCTCTAAAATGATTTTTCTTTCAGTATTATATACATTATTATTATTATTTTTATTGCTAATTTCTAATAACTCATTTCAGTGTTTCATTATTCTCTAGATCAATCATTTGTGCTGTCATGGAAGCTGCACAGTTGTGTTCTACATTTCTGTGGACCATTAATTACACAATAAATGTAAAAAGTGCACAGAACACAATATAGTTAAATAGTTCAATATTAATTAAATTCACCAATATTGTTTATTTTCACAAATTAGCAAACTTTCACTGCAGCATAGGAACTACTGTTCTAGAACATATCTGATTTTCTTTGAAAAACTAGTGAAACGAAGAAGCTGATTAGAGTTATATAAAAAAAGAGAACAATCACAATAATTAAACCTAAATTACATAAAGGATACACAGGTGTAGCAATTTATTACAATTTACATTCGTTTTTCCAGTAGTGATAATATGTGAATAATAGAAGTATGGGAAATACCATTTTGTGATGCTACTTTTGAAAGACGATCACATATGTTCATCCAGAACTATGAACATTATAATTTATTTTATATTATAAAACTGATTGTCCACTTCACTTGAGATACCAGTAACTTTATTAGTTTTTTTACTGATTGTCCAGTTCACTTGAGATACCAGTAACTCTACTAGGTTTTTACTGATTGTCCAGTTCACTTGAGATACCCGTAATTGTACTAGTTTTTATTCTTATTGTTTTCTTCCTATAAACATTTTTATGTAGAAAAATATTTCTTAACTTTCCAAACGTTGCATAACTAATTTAGACCCAGCATGGCCAGGTGGGTTAAGGCATTCCACTTGTAGCCTGAGGGTTGCAGGTTCGAATCCCACTTCACACCAAACATGCTTGCCATTTCTGCCATGGGGGCATTATAATTTATGGATAATCCCACTATTTGTTGGTAAAAGAGTAGCCCAAGAGTTGGCAATGGGTGGTTGTGACTAGCTGCCTTCCCTGTAGTCTTACACTGCTAAATTAGGGACGGCTAGTGCAGATAGCCCTCATGTAGCTTTGCACAAAGTTCAAACCAAACATAACTAATTCTGTTAATGCATACCTAATTGATCGGTATTAATAAGAGCTGATATGAAAAGAATATAGAACTTAATTGTCTTACAACTTTATGTATTTAGTTGTGTTTCTGTTTAGGAGTCAGAGCAGCACCTTTATGGGACAGCTCTAGACAGGAATTTGTAGGTACGTTTTCAAGTTTTTGTTATTTATTTTCTTAGAAAGTTGTTCATACAATTTTTCATTTTTTATTTCGTTTTTAAAAAATAAACTTAGATTTCTCTGTTGTTCTTTTCTTTATATGGTCATGACTTGTAAATATGAAGCAGTAAAGTATGTCAACACATTGTATCCTCACAATACAACAATAAGCTTTATCTTTTCAATGTCACAAGAATGGAACTTCCAGTTGCATACTGCATTTGGAAGTATACACAAATAAACGATTTTTCAAAAAATTCAATATAGTGATTACATTTACATGTTAAAAATGCTTATAATTTACCATATACATCCATAACAAGTGAACCTGCTGGTGGTTCAAAGAACTTTTATGAGATACTATTCTTGTTAAACATATCTAAACCATGTTTTTTTATTGAATGATTCTCATATCAGTGAATATCATGTAAGTGTATGGTTCTAAATAATTTTACCTTGAACTGTTTCTACCCTTCAAGGAATGCTGACTATCACAGACTTCATTCACATTCTAAGGACATATTACAAGTCACCTCAAGTAAGTACTGGTTGTGGTTAATCATTCTTTGATGGGACCTGGCATAGCCAGGTGGTTAGGATGTTTAAAGCATAATCTGTGGGTCACAGATTCGAATCCCTCTCCCACCAAGCATACTCACCCCTTTAGGCATGAGAACATTGTAATGTGACAGTCAGTCTCACTATTCACTGATAAACAATTAGCCCAAGAGTTGATGATGGATAATGGTAACAAGCTGCCTTCCCTCTCGTTTGCCATTGTTAAATTAGGGACAGCTAGCAAAGATAGCCTACGTGTAGCGTTGTGCAAAATTCCAAAGAAGTCTGTACATTGGAAGTTGATTATTTCTTATGGGTAGGAAAATACACCTGCTGTAAGTTGTTGTTATAGGATATGTATGATGTGACCTGTTTCATGTTAACATGTGTGATGTGACCTGTTTCATGTTAACCATAGTTTCATAAAGCAACCTGTCACAAGTCAATAATAATTGTGATGTGACCTGTTTCATGTTAACCATAGTTTCATAAAGCAACCTGTCACAAGTCAATAATAATTGTGATGTGACCTGTTTCATGTTAACCATAGTTTCATAAAGCAACCTGTCACAAGTCAATAATATTGTGATGTGACCTGTTTCATGTTAACCATAGTTTCATAAAGCAACCTGTCACAAGTCAATATGGTTGTGATGTGACCTGTTTCATGTTAACCATAGTTTCATAAAGCAACCTGTCGCAAGTCAATAATAATTGTGATGTGACCTGTTTCATGTTAACCATAGTTTCATATAGCAACCTGTCGCAAGTCAATAATAATTGTGATGTGACCTGTTTCATGTTAACCATAGTTTCATAAAGCAACCTGTCACAAGTCAATAATAATTGTGATGTGACCTGTTTCATGTTAACCATAGTTTCATAAAGCAACCTGTCACAAGTCAATAATAATTGTGATGTGACCTGTTTCATGTTAACCATAGTTTCATAAAGCAACCTGTCACAAGTCAACAATAATTGTGATGTGACCTGTTTCATGTTAACCATAGTTTCATAAAGCAACCTGTCGCAAGTCAATAATAATTGGCATGTTTCAACTTTCAGTGTGTAGTAATTGGGTTAACCTGTTGCATGTCACTGTTTGTAGGTTAACGTATAACAAGTTACTGTTTGTGAATTTGCAAAGTCATCTCTATATATTTCTTGTGGTACATATAGCGACCAGTTTCTATTTAGTTGTTCCTTGGGGTAGTCTTCCTGTGTTGGTAAATGGAATATAAACTGTTACAAAGTGTTCCTGGATTATTCTGAAAAGAACAACTCTATAAATCCTTGAAAATAACTTTTAATATTGAGAAAGTTCCAAGAATTGGAACCACAATCTATAACATACTGACATTTTAAAGGCTTGTTAAATAGTGTTTGTTGGTTGTTATCAAACATACTGACATTTTAAAGGTTTGTTAAATAGTGTTTGTTGGTTGTTATCAAACATACTGACGTTTTAAAGGTTTGTTAAATAGTGTTTGTTGGTTGTTATCAAACATACTGGCGTTTTAAAGGTTTGTTAAATAGTGTTTGTTGGTTGTTATCAAACATACTGACATTGTAAAGGCTTGTTAAATAGTGTTTGTTGGTTGTTATCAAACATACTAACATTTTAAAGGCTTGTTAAATAGTGTTTGTTGGTTGTTATCAAACATACTGACATTTTAAAGGCTTGTTAAATAGTGTTTGTTGGTTGTTATCAAACATACTGACATTTTGAAGGCTTGTTAAATAGTGTTTGTTGGTTGTTATCAAACAAGTTGCTCTACAAGACTTCCTCTGGTAGGTCAACCATAAGTCAACACAGGTATAGTGCTAAAATACAGGGTTTGATTCCCTCTTGCAAACATAGAGCAGATAGCTAGTTGTATAGCTTTGTACTGCAACAGTAACAATGCCAGTAACTCTCTGTGAGTAACTGATAACAATGTATATCGGGAATAGTAAGTAGAGATGTCTGACAGCTGAATTTTGTTCTTTCATATGTAGTAACTTCTATCAACTTTAAAATACACAAACATGATAATATTTTGAAGTAACATACAATCTACTTGTTTTTAGTTTATTTTATATATTTTTTCTACATATTTTGATATATAGTTTGATTGGTGCAAAACTAATATATCACTGATTAACTGTGAATGTTGTACTTTAGTTTTTGACTGAAAGTCATAATAGGTAGTGACTATGGCTGCCAGAGAAATGTATATTTTGATACTGATGTGGCAGTCATGTCTCTTAGTTTCACACGAGCACTATTTATTAACATATAAGTCTTGTTTTATTATTAAACATACAATGAACAGTTTCACATGTTACTTAGTGTGCATTATTTCGATACAGTTCTGTTTATTTGCTGACTAATTGTGTTTACTGTTCGTTTTTTATTTACACATTATCACAGATTAATATGGAAGAACTAGAAGACCACAAGTTAGAAACTTGGTTAAGTAAGTAACAATTTTTAGGAAAAGTGAAAATATAATATAAAACTATTTTTTCACAGAGGGAAGAGCAGTTGTGGTAGATCTTCTAGGTCTGAGCCACCTGGAATGAAGAAATGAAAACTTGTATTTTTTTAAACTTTTGGCAAAGTGATAACTTACTAAAAACAAATATAATTAAAAGTTATACTTCTAGAAAATTAGAATCTTTGCTAACAGGTGGCAGGTTTGTGGTAGAGAAAATATTCTCTTGGTGTAGTTGTAAGTTGGAGTTCACTAGTTAACACGTTTTGTTTTCTTTATGTTCTGCATTTGATTTTCAATATGAATCACTTAAAATATAAATCTAATGTTACTAAATTATTAAAATACTGTGCTTAACAGTTAATAACTATTAAATGTTCTTAAAGTAGTTAAATAGAAACATATGGAATATTAGTATGTTTATAGACAGTATTTCAATCAACTTTAAATGAAGTATTTTTAGTGACATCAGAAATGCTTTTCATCCTTAACCTAGAAATTTATTTTCTGGGAGAAACCTGAATAAAAAACAATTTAAATCAAACTATTTAAGAGTTTTAATAATATTTAACAAGGTTAGAGTTTTAACAATATTTAACAAGGTTAGAGTTTTAACAATATTTAACAAGGTTAGAGTTTTAAATCTAGAGATATCTCTGAGTTAATTTAGATTGTTGATAGTGCTGAGTCAACTCAATAGAATATTGTCCACTGTTTCTTTTGGTAGAGTTGAGTTATTGCACTATTGAGTTTTTGTCCAATACTGTTCTGTATCTAAGCTACTTAAATCAAAAGTCTGAGACAAGCTGTTTGCATCACCTGTGTAAAGAAATGCATTCTTGTTATATACACTGAACTTGCACTGAGTTCATTTTAATTGTACATGTATTTTATTCACGAGCGTTTGTTTCTAAACTAAAATATCTTTATTGAAATTCGTCTTCAAAATTATTTAAGGTGGTTTTCATGACATGTATGTTCACAAAAATTATTGTTTATGAAATATGTTTGATACGTTTATATATTATACACGTAAAAGGAGATGTACAGAGTTTGGACAAACTATTAAAATCAGTTGGACATTATTATGAAGGAACAATCAACAGTATCTTACAAGCAGGACCTAAACCTCTAATCTGGACATTATTATGAAGGAACAATCAACAGTATCTTACAAGCAGGACTTAAACTTCTAATCTGGACATTATTATGAAGGAACAATCAACAGTATCTTACAAGCAGGACCTAAACCTCTAATCTGGACATTATTATGAAGGAACAATCAACAGTATCTTACAAGCAGGACTTAAACCTCTAATCTGGACATTATTATGAAGGAACAATCAACAGTATCTTACAAGCAGGACCTAAACCTCTAATCTGGACATTATTATGAAGGAACAATCAACAGTATCTTACAAGCAGGACTTAAACCTCTAATCTGGACATTATTATGAAGGAACAATCAACAGTATCTTACAAGCAGGACCTAAACCTCCTATCAGGCAATGTTTTACAGATCCTGTGAGAGGGAGTTTACAGTTTACATTTTGATTTTACTTTAAAAATATGTGTATGTAATATTTTGTGATATTCGACCAAGTTAGGAAAGTGACAATACAAAGATCTACATTACCTGACACTCAGCATTGAACTTAAAAGTGACACAAGTAATTTACCTCTCTTCTTCATTTAACCTGAAACTCTGAAGAGAGTATAAATAAATAACACTCTCCCTAAAATAAATAATTCATCTCAACATACAAAATATAGAAGTGGAAAAACAAATTTGTTCTGAATCATGCATTACATTTTTGTGTACTAGATTTCATAAGTTCACCACCATTCAAGTACGTACAGGAAACAAATAAAACATAATATGTAAATACCTGACACCCTATTAAACCTAAAAATTGTAAACACAAACATATATGTTGTGCATGTTTGTGTGCGTGTATCAACAAAGCAATCGCCCCACAGTAGCTCAGCAATAAGCCTCCAGGCTAACACTAAAATTCAGGTTTCAAGACTCGTGGTAAGCAGTGCACATGTAGCGCATTATGTAGCTTTTTTGCTTAAAAACAACCAAACCAGTTTTTTACTAACTTTTTATGCATACTAGAACATTTGTAGGAACTCAAAAGATAATTCATGTGTTTACTGGTTATATCATGCATTTTGTTGTACCTTTGACAATTATTTTGTGTTCTTTAGTCTACATATATTAATGATGTAGAAGTTTGAGTTTTAGTTTTGTTATTTTAAATGATACAGTGATTATGCACAGTATCTTCATTAGTTTACAATGTTACTTAGTAAAAGCAGTTTTGGAGACACTGAACATACCTAACTGTCTACTGCTTTATGTTGATCTTTAGATAATTTGTGAAAAAGTGTTGTTGTTGTTACTTATCATCTGATATCTTTCTTTTTTTTATATAGATGTTTTGAAGACTAAATTAAAACCTCTCTATACTATTAAACCTGAAGCAAGGTAACTTAATTTATTATCATCCTAAGAAACTTAAGTTTCCAAAAGATTATATAACATGCACTATCAAGCATATGTTTTTCTCTCTCAAAATTTCACTTTACCGTATCTTATAAGTAGTAATTGATTAACCAAGGTCAAATTATCCCATTTTAACCATTTATACAGTGCAAGATATGAGTTTAATACCATTCAGAATTTGTTTTGATTTTCCTGAATGTCTACAGTTAATCTGTTTATTACACACTTTTATAGTTGTACCACATTCAAACTGAACGTCATCTTTAACTACATAATGCTAATTAGCTTATTAGTAAATGTTACAGGTCTTCTTATTTTATACAGAGTGTGAGACAACAATGTAGCATTACATTTCTTTTAGCTGCATGAATCTATAAAAATTTTTATATATTACAGTAAACATCACTTTGTCACGTTGGAATTGTATGATACATTATGCATATATTATTTTTACTACAAGTAGTCTTCTCTTCCAAAGCATAAGTCAACCTGTATATTATAATTTAGTGATGTTGAGTTTAAACTTGTTCAGTGTTTTCACCATTAATTTGTTCTTTTCAAAGAGACTATTGTGAGTATGTATGTAGACCTTCAACATCCAAGTAGTTGACCAAGAAGTTATATAAAGATATTTGGATAGAAAGTAACAGAACATAACATTCCACGTAACAGACAACATCATGTGAACAGTGACACATAAAATGTGGTCTTATTAGTTTTATGGTTATCATGTACCTATCACATCTCTTCCTTATCTACGTAAACTGCCTTTAGTAAAATGTTTAAATTAATAGTTTCCATGAATTTCTAAAGTCCTTTCAGTATGTGAATTTGAGGTAATTGAAGCTAATGCTAACACTTAAATGTCACATAGAGTTATCACAGTTAATACTAAATGATAACTTGTTCTGTTCGTAGTTTACTAACACTAAGATAAAAATTATTTGTTGCTAACATATCAATACTAACCTTTATTAGCATAACCATTATAAGCTGTCACAACTGTTTAACATTTTCTCCCATTAAACCATAACACAGTTTTATCTTTTACTGGACACCATTTCATTTTACATAATACTTGTAAACACTTGTTATCCATAATAATATACTAAAAATGAAGAGACTTGTTTACTTCATTGTTTTTATTGTTTTAAAATCAATAATTCTTTTTTACCCATTAATGACGATCTTAGCTACAAAAGCATAAAGAATTGAATGTACTGTAAAGTTAGATTTCCTAATACGTGATATTTTTTACGACCATTCAAAGTGCCTTTTAAACATTTACTAGAAACCTAAATTTACACTTTCTATATCATAATTGTTTCACTATTTTCATAAATATAAATGATGTAAATTTCAGTAGTTATGTTTGTGTGTATTTGTATATATAAATTCATTATTAAATATTGTCAAATCTTTATATAAGATATATTAGAACACCTACTTTATCAGAGTGATTTGTTTTTATTATCTATACCGAATATTTTCATAAATATCACAAGTTAATTCATATGGTTACTGATTATTTATACCCAAGTTTGTTTTTTTCCAGTCAATTTTGTGTTATTTTTGCAAAACCTTATGATTCATCTTAAATTGTTTATATGAAGTTTCAAGCCGTGATGATTCTTAGTTTTTAAGATAATTTTGAGACCTCTACATTTTTGTTTCTTGGAGTTCAACATATTTTTAATTTTTAGTTTATATGAAGCCATAAAAACTCTCATTCAAGGGAAAGTCCATCGCTTACCTGAAGTTCAACATATTTTTAATTTTTAGTTTATATGAAGCCATAAAAACTCTCATTCAAGGGAAAGTCCATCTTACCTGTGATAAATCCTCATACAGTTCAACATATTTTTAATTTTTCTTAGGAATGTCTTGTACATCCTGAAGCCATAAAACTCTCACACAAACAGATAAATTCTCAAGTTTCTTTTCTCAGTTACTTTTTTCTCGTAAGTATGAGTTACTGTTATCTTCGGAATCAAAATATCTCTTTGTGCATTAAAAGATTAAAAAGCAACTTTCAAATTATCTACCTAAACCCAGAACTTCTACCATAGCATTTAAATGAAATTTCACCATTTTAGTACATGTGTATGGATAAGAAAGATTTTAATAGCAATATATGAGGGTATAACTAGACGGATAATTACAGCTTCATCACCTCTTAGTACAGGAGTTGCTTATACTTTGTTACTGTTTTCTTAAACGGATAATTACAGCTTCATCACAGTACAGGAGTTGCTTATACTTTGTTACTGTTTTCTTAAACGGATAATTACAGCTTCATCACCTCTTAGTACAGGAGTTGCTTATACTTTGTTACTGTTTTCTTAAACGGATAATTACAGCTTCATCACCTCTTAGTACAGGAGTTGCTTATACTTTGTTACTGTTTTCTTAAACGGATAATTACAGCTTCATCACCTCTTAGTACAGGAGTTGCTTATACTTTGTTACTGTTTTCTTAAACGGATAATTACAGCTTCATCACCTCTTAGTACAGGAGTTGCTTATACTTTGTTACTGTTTTCTTAAACGGATAATTACAGCTTCATCACAGTACAGGAGTTGCTTATACTTTGTTACTGTTTTCTTAAACGGATAATTACAGCTTCATCACAGTACAGGAGTTGCTTATACTTTGTTACTGTTTTCTTAAACGGATAATTACAGCTTCATCACCCCTTAGTACAGGAGTTGCTTATACTTTGTTACTGTTTTCTTAAACGGATAATTACAGCTTCATCACAGTACAGGAGTTGCTTATACTTTGTTACTGTTTTCTTAAACGGATAATTACAGCTTCATCACCCCTTAGTACAGGAGTTGCTTATACTTTGTTACTGTTTTCTTAAACGGATAATTACAGCTTCATCACCTCTTAGTACAGGAGTTGCTTATACTTTGTTACTGTTTTCTTAAACGGATAATTACAGCTTCATCACCTCTTAGTACAGGAGTTGCTTATACTTTGTTACTGTTTTCTTAAACGGATAATTACAGCTTCATCACCTCTTAGTACAGGAGTTGCTTATACTTTGTTACTGTTTTCTTAAACGGATAATTACAGCTTCATCACAGTACAGGAGTTGCTTATACTTTGTTACTGTTTTCTTAAACGGATAATTACAGCTTCATCACAGTACAGGAGTTGCTTATACTTTGTTACTGTTTTCTTAAACGGATAATTACAGCTTCATCACAGTACAGGAGTTGCTTATACTTTGTTACTGTTTTCTTAAACGGATAATTACAGCTTCATCACAGTACAGGAGTTGCTTATACTTTGTTACTGTTTTCTTAAACGGATAATTACAGCTTCATCACCTCTTAGTACAGGAGTTGCTTATACTTTGTTACTGTTTTCTTAAACGGATAATTACAGCTTCATCACAGTACAGGAGTTGCTTATACTTTGTTACTGTTTTCTTAAACGGATAATTACAGCTTCATCACAGTACAGGAGTTGCTTATACTTTGTTACTGTTTTCTTGAGCTGTTTGGCAGTATCAGTTTTCAACATTTAATAATCATCTCATTCAAGTAAAAACACTAAAGGTGAATTATTTAATTTGGACATTTTATGATTCACTTATTTAAACTTTTTATGTAAAGTCCTCTGACTAATCATCTCTGTTTTATAGCATTTCATAATTAGGAATGCATTAACTGTTTTTTTAATTAACGGAAGATTTTTGCACAAACTAAATGAATAAGCTTTGTGAGAAACAGTGAGCAATTACAGTCTTCTTTATACTTGTATAAATTCTTCACAAATCATTTCTGAAATGCTTTATATATTCTCTCTTTCAAATTTCCATAGCTTTTTGAGCTTCCAAGACCAAGCTACCTCAATCAAACGTTGGAAGAACTCAAAATAGGAACATATGAAAACATTGCTACAGTACGTAATACAAAGTGAAAATTAACTGCTATTTTCTCTGTGTGTTTCTTATCCTTTACATATTTTTAATGTAAATAAACAGTACTTATAATGATTATTGATACTTCTTAAAAGTTGAAAAGTAGTTGCTGTCTTCCTTTTATTTGTCTATTAAAATTAATGTAGGACCATTTTAAAGTTTAGAAATAAATACAATAAAAACATTTTCAACCATGGAAACTTAAGTTTTCGCTTTTCAAAATGAGGAACAACCTACCACTTTATTTGTTTCTTTTAAAACATTAAATTTTCTTACAGTTTAACACACTTTCATCTATTGTATAACAGGATAACTTGTTCCATACATTATGTTATCTGAACAAACAGCTACTAAACTGTTGTTTATTCTATCAGGAGTTAAAGACTCATTCACAAACCTACATTTCTTTTCTTGTTAAAGGAAACATCCATAATGTCTCAGTATTTCCATGTTACGGCTGTACATATGAGTAACAATAATATTTAGCTGAAACTAGCATTCATTTAAAACAGAAATATTGAAGAAACATTAATGTTTTTGGATCTTTAATAATTAATATGCTCTTTCTTTTGTTTGATCCTCATAAATATTTTTGTACCATTAACTAACTCATGGTTTGAAATTGGTGGTATCAACATATTAGTAATCTTTTATTCTATTCTATCAGTATCTTACTTGTAGTTTTATTATATATATGTGTGTGTGTGTATATATATATATGTATATATGTGTATGTGTGTATATATATATTTGTGTGCTAGAATGCTCCTTTATTTGAATGGAAAGACATCTGGTGGCTAAAACTATGTATGACTTTAGCAAACCGAATAAAGGTGATTCAGAATGTTTTAAAATGAAAAAAAATAATGTTCTTAATAATGAAAAAAAAAATAATGTAATCTCTCCTTATCAGAATTATTAGTGTTCAAACGTTGGCCAGTTTCTGGGATTACTGTGGAAGACAGATGTTAATTTTGATGAATACGTTAATGATCTTTAGGAAGTACTATACCTTTGGCAGGTTGTATATGACAGGAAGTACTATACCTTTGGCAGGTTGTATATGACAATCTTCATTTTGGGGTTGACAAGTCTCTGATTGTTGGTTTGAATTCCAATTCTCAATGGAAATATGTGTATTAACTCTTTTGTTACAGGTTCGGTATAATACATGAATTAATCTACACGTTTGCACATGTTAAGTATTTGCACTATAACGTTTGATACAGCATGTGTATCTTCATAAAATTTGGTAGATGTTTAGTAAATGTTACAACTATTTTCTATACAGAAAATCATATTTTTTAATGAAATATTTTTACTAAAGATTTGTTTGTGAAAATATTGATTCTGTTTTGTTACTAGTGTGAGTGTGAAGTGATTTGTTACTAGTGTGAGTGTGATGTGATTTGTTAACTAGTCTGAGTGTGAAGTGATTTGTTACTAGTGTGAGTGTGAAGTGATTTGTTACTAGTGTGAGTGTGAAGTGATTTGTTACTAGTGTGAGTGTGAGTGATTTGTTAACTGTGAGTGTGAAGTGATTTGTTACTAGTGTGAGTGTGAAGTGATTTGTTACTAGTGTGAGTGTGAGTGATTTGTTACTAGTGTGAGTGTGAAGTGATTTTTTACTAGTGTGAGTGTGAAGTGATTTGTTACTAGTGTGAGTGTGGAGTGATTTGTTACTAGTGTGAGTGTGAAGTGATTTCTTACTAGTGTGAGTGTGAAGTGATTTCTTACTAGTGTGAGTGTGAAGTGATTTGTTACTAGTGTGAGTGTGAAGTGATTTGTTAATTAGTGTGTTACTAGTGTGGAGTGATTTGTTACTAGTGTGAGTGTGGAGTGATTTGTTACTAGTGTGAGTGTGGAGTGATTTGTTACTAGTGTGAGTGTGAAGTGATTTGTTACTAGTGTGAGTGTGAAGTGATTTGTTAACTAGTGTGAGTGTGGAGTGATTTGTTACTAGTGTGAGTGTGAAGTGATTTGTTACTAGTCTGAGTGTGAAGTGATTTGTTAACTAGTCTGAGTGTGAAGTGATTTGTTACTAGTGTGAGTGTGAAGTGATTTGTTACTAGTGTGAGTGTGAAGTGATTTGTTACTAGTGTGAGTGTGAAGTGATTTGTTACTAGTGTGAGTGTGAAGTGATTTGTTACTAGTGTGAGTGTGGAGTGATTTGTTACTAGTGTGAGTGTGAAGTGATTTCATGTTATTATTAAAAACTATTCTTCGTCCGACAAACCTCAAATATTATTTGTGTAATCTGTAAAACCTCCTAAATACATTTCAGTTTGTTTTCAGTAAGACTTTGTATTTGTTATTTCCAGTTGTCTAACTATGTAGAGTCTCTCACATGACCAACCTTGTAACCATCATAATAAAATTAGGAAGTAACTAAAAACTATATATATGTAGAGTCTCTCACATGACCAACCTTGTAACCATCATAATAAAATTAGGAAATAACTATAAATTATGTTTTTTTCATGCTAGAATGACTACATATTATAACATGAAAATATAAATGTTTAGTCTAAGTAGCTTAAGTCTTATACTATATATTTATTATGTTGACCTTTCAGTCATGCCTTGCTAACATTACATAACTTACATTGATGTGGTGCACATGCACTCGTGTTACTGTAGCTAATAATATAAAACAGACCTTTAGTCTTTATAAAGTGACCCTGTCTTGGTTGTGTTTTAGTGGACAAGTATTTTGTCAATTATTATATGTGTATATAGATTATTACTATTTAGAAATAAATTACTAAACAATTTTTCTTAAAATATAGAACAATAAATCAATAAGTAGAGCAAACAATTCTCTCTTCTCACTGTAACCTTTGGACTCGGTTGTTGCAAGACATGGGTTGCTAAGCCTTTTTAAAATTTCACACATGGAGGCTATCAAACAGTTTTATAGGTTTTATATATACAGTTGAATAACCAGAATATCATAGTACGTTATACTGACACTACAGAATTCCACTATAATTTATTAAACTTAGTGACTAAGATATATTTATGTTTAAAAAAATATGAAACTTGAAGCAGACTAAAATCACAACCTACCTTCTTGAAATCTTGGTTCAATAGAATGTGGTAGCCTTTTCACAGTTTCAAATGGCTGAGAAAATTACAAAGGGGACATTCTAAGCTATGTTTGGTTATTCACATGTCATATACTGTAGTAAGAGTATAGAAAAGACTGTTTCAAAAAATGGAGAGGTGAACGGTGCCACTGTGTTTGGTTCAGTACATAAGTCATATCTGGGGGCCAGTGTGTTTGATTCAGTTCATAAGTCATATCTGGGGGCCAGTGTGTTTGATTCAGTACACAAGTCATATCTGGGGGCCAGTGTGTTTGATTCAATACGTAAGTCATATCTGGGGGCCACTGTGTTTGATTCAGTACACAAGTCATATTTATAGGCCAGTGTGTTTGATTCAGTACACAAGTCATATCTAGAGGCCAGTGTGTTTGATTCAGTTCATAAGTCATATCTGGGGACCAGTGTGTCTGATTCAGTACATAAGTCATATCTGGGGGCCAGTGTGTCTGATTCAGTACACAAGTCATATCTGGGGACCAGTGTGTTTGATTCAGTACGTAAGTCATATCTGGGGGCCACTGTGTTTGATTCAGTACACAAGTCATATCTGGGGACCACTGTGTTTGATTCAGTACATAAGTCATATCCAGAGGCCAGTGTGTCTGATTCAGTACATAAGTCATATCTGGGGGGCCAGTGTGTCTGATTCAATACATAAGTCATATCTGGGGACCAGTGTGTTTGATTCAGTACATAAGTCATATCTAGAGGCCAGTGTGTTTGATTCAGTTCATAAGTCATATCTGGGGACCAGTGTGTCTGATTCAGTACATAAGTCATATCTGGGGGCCAGTGTGTCTGATTCAGTACATAAGTCATATTTATAGGCCAGTGTGTTTGATTCAGTACATAAGTCATATCTAGAGGCCAGTGTGTTTGATTCAGTACATAAGTCGTATCTAGAGGCCAGTGTGTCTGATTCAATACATAAGTCATATCTGGGGACCAGTGTGTTTTATTCAGTACACAAGTCATATCTAAAGGCCAGTGTGTTTGATTCAGTTCATAAGTCATATCTGGGGACCAGTGTGTCTGATTCAGTACATAAGTCATATCTGGGGGCCAGTGTGTCTAATTCAATACATAAGTCATATCTGGGGACCAGTGTGTTTGATTCAGTACATAAGTCATATCTAGAGGCCAGTGTGTTTGATTCAGTACATAAGTCATATCTGGGGGCCAGTGTGTTTGATTCAGTTCATAAGTCATATCTGGGGACCACTGTGTTTGATTCAATACATAAGTCATATCTCAGCAGAATAAAAAGATAGGAGGTTCTTATTTTATATTATAGATTGTCAGTATTAGTAATTTGAGTTACTAATTTGTATGAAACTACAGACTTAGTATTTTCACATTACAAACATCTAATTTCAAAGAGCGCTACATTCAACAAACCACATGACTCACTAAAAACTGTATTTAGATGTGTTATTTTAATATTTACTTTTAAATTAACAATTAATTCATATATAATATTAAAGTATATTTCATAATCTACAGTTTGATTCCAAACTTAATGACATAAAATAGTAGTTCAATAAAATGTTGAATGCAAGTCAACAAATGTGATGACGTGACCTTTGACCCCTTACCCGACACAAAAGGGTTAAACAACCATTTCATTCACACAGTTTTATAAATTACGGTCATCTGTACTAACTTCAAAACAGAACAAAATTATGTGATTACCTATAAGTTTCAGGAAGGGTTTCAAAGTTGTATTTATTTTAATTGTATATATATATATATATGTAAGACTGCAGTGTATATATATATATATATATATGTAAGACTGCAGTGTATATATATATATGTATGTATGTAAGACTGCAGTGTATATACATATATGTATGTAAGACTGCAGTGTATATATATATATATATATATATGTAAGACTGCAGTGTATATATATATATATGCATGTAAGACTGCAGTGTATATATATATATATATGTATGTAAGACTGCAGTGTATATATATATATGTATGTATGTAAGACTGCAGTGTATATATAGAAATGTATGTATGTAAGACTGCAGTGTATATATATATATATGTATGTATGTAAGACTGCAGTGTATATATATATATATATGTATTGTAAGACTTACGTATTAATATTATATATATATATGTGCTATGTAAAAGATGTAGGGTGTATATATAATAATAACGTGAGTAACTATTTTGTGCTGTCTGCTGTAAGTATGTATATATGTATACTGCAGTGTATATGGCCATATATAATATGTACATGTAAGACTTGCAGTGTATATATATATATGTATGTATGTAGAGACTGCGGTGTATGTATATACTATATATATGTATGTATGTGAGACTGCAGTGTATTTAATATATATATGTAATAATAATATTGTGTATGTAAGACTTTACTGAGACATGTATATAATATGTATGTATGTGATGTACTCCCTGCAATTATTATATATATAATATTTAACATGTATGTAAGACTGCAATTGTATATATATATACATAATAATGTACATGTGGAATAATATGGCCCTGCGGTTAACCATATATATATGCTATAATAACAGCATATAATATGTCTGTAAGACTGCGGTGTATAACCAATATAATATATGTGTATAAGCAGACTGCGGTGTTAATATATATATATAATATGTATTGTCAAGACTTTTGGTGTATATATACTCATATGTATGTAATGTAAGACTGCGGTGTATATATATGTATATGTGTATGTATGTAAGACTGCCGGTGTATATATATATAATATTTGGCCGTAGCCCAATGTATGAATAATATGTAACTGCGGGTGTATATATATAATAATATGTATGTGTAATGAGACTGCCGGTGTATATACATGCATGTGTATGTATGTAAGACTACAGATTAATATATATATGTGTATGTATGTAAAGACTGCAGTGTATATATATATATAATATACGTATGTATGTAAGACTGCAGTGTATGTTAATAACTCATATGTACATGTATGTTAGATAAGTTAGCACTATTTATATTACCAAAAAAATAATATTCTATACCTATTATATTAAATTAAATATATTTATTGATTTAAAAAAAAGTGTGGTGGCGGGTATATATTTATTATTTATGGAATTAATATACAATAACTATATGAAAAGAATTTGTTTGTTATATTAAATATATATATATATATACCATAATTATAAGTCTTTTATATTTTATTTCTAGAGTATGTAAGACTGGGTATCTAATATGTATTAACTACCATTTTTTTAAACTCACTCTACCAATATGATACAAAAGAGTACTGCATGTTGTAGTTTTGAAAGTTGTGTGGTAGCAGAAAGAAACATTTACAGGACATAAATAAATAAATAAATGTATATAAATTTATCTTCAGTTTTCAGTTAAATATAGCCTCCTGTTATCTAGCTCTGAATAAATTTGTAGAAGGGTCTCTGCTTTACCTGTGTGGATGATGAGGAAAAGTTAGTGATATGTATGCTAAATTTGATGTTATTGTTAGTATATCCTTTAGTATCTTTCTAAAACGTTTGTTCTACAAATATAAAGCAAAATAAAAAAAAAGTAAACTGCTTGCAGTTGTATCTCAACTTTTTTATTATGATTATTTTTTTTTAGTTTACCTTCTTAAAGAAACAATCTTTTCTCCATCAAATTAGCTTTATCATAATTAACACCGGAGAACAATCAGAGTGCAGTCACACCTGTCACACTGTCATGGTTTACAGTAGTAATTTATATATTATATACACAGACAAAAATGTTATTTGTGTACATAAATTAATGCCCCTATCTGCACAGTCACAACAATGTTGTAGGTAGCTTTGTGTTTAATTCCAAACAATAAATTATATGTTAATTTAGTATGGTCATTTCTTTTCCTAAAGCAGCAACATACCTTTCAATATTACCTTAAAAAACATAGATAGATGATACTTATTAGCATGTCAGAAATGTTCTTTATCTTCAAGTATTTTGAGTAACATAAGACTACTTTATAAAACTTTTTGTTTTTAATGATGAATGATTTGTAGTCTTAGAAGGGTTATCCTCTTTATTGATTTGTAGTCTCAGAAGGTTTATCCTCTTTATTGATTTGTAGTCTCAGAAGGGTTATCTTCTTTATTGATTTGTAGTCTCAGAAGGTTTATCCTCTTTATTGATTTGTAGTCTCAGAAGGGTTATCTTCTTTATTGATTTGTAGTCTCAGAAGGGTTATCCTCTTTATTGATTTGTAGTCTCAGAAGGGTTATCCTCTTTATTGATTTGTAGTCTCAGAATGGTTATCCTCTTTATTGATTTGTAGTCTCAGAAGGGTTATCCTCTTTGGTATTGATTTGTAGTCTCACAAGGGGTTTATCCTCTTTATTGATTTGTAGTCCACAAAGGGTTATCCTCTTTTTTATTGATTTGTAGTCTTAGAAGGGTTATCCTACTTTATTGATTTGTAGTCTCAGAAGGGTTATCCCTCTTTTTGGATTTTGTAGTCTCTTTATAAATGTTTTCCTTTTTATGATGAATGATTTGTAGTCTTAGAAGGGTGATCCTCTTTATTGATTTGTAGTCTCAGAAGGTTTATCCTCTTTATTGATTTCTAGTTTCAGAAGGGTTATCTTCTTTATTGATTTGTAGTCTCAGAAGGTTTATCCTCTTTATTGATTTGTAGTCTCAGAAGGGTTATCTTCTTTATTGATTTGTAGTCTTAGAAGGGTTATCTTCTTTATTGGCTTTTAATTTTGGAAACCTTACAAATCACTACTTTTTTAATTTTTGGTATCCTCCTTACAAAAACTCGGACCTAGAACATTAGATCTGTTTTACACAAGGAACTATATGTGGGGAGAAGCCCAATATGACATTAATCATATCTCAACAGGATTGGTCAAGATCTGGAAAAAAAAAAAAAACACATATAGGGAAGATGCATGCATAGCTGAAACCATCAAAGCATAAATGTGGTCAGGTCTGCCTGAAATGAAATAAATAAAGGCAGATATGCAACCAACGTTATCAGAACTGGGGAAGGTAGGGGTTGAATCTGAAGATATACCTATTAGATTTAGAATAAACACATAACCCATACTTGGGCCAGATCTGGCTAGTTCTGATCTGGAGAAACTGTTTTCATGTCTGGATAAGATATGGTTGTATCTGTCTTCATACAATTCAGGTCTGGGAATTCGTAAGAAAATCTTCTAGACATAGCAGAGTCCTGCTGTATTCTAGGGTGCCTTTTACATTCATCACAGGATTTTGTAAAAAAAACGTTTGTCCTTTATCCATAAATACATAATACTATTCAGAAGAAGATTATAGACACTTTATAAGTGTTGTGAAAATATATATATATATATATTAAAGGCTGTTTTTGCTAAGCAATTGTCAAATTACCAAAATTCTAATTATCAAATTTTATTTATAAATCTTTTTCATATTACAGAATCTTGCAGTTGAAAAAACTTATAATAACCTGGACATAACTGTGAAGAAAGCATTAGAACACAGGGATCAGGTTAGTTCCACTAATCATTACATTTATTCATCACCCAGTTTTATATAACATGTACCCTGGATAGTACATTCTGTAAGCTCAGAACTGTTTAATTAAGAAGTTTGTCATACGAACATTACATTTTTTTAGTAAAGAAAACTATGGATTTTAATTTTTCAAAGATAAAATATTTTATTTCTGCCGCTTAATGAGAATGTATCTTTAGCATCAAAGAACCAAAATTCAACATCCTGACATATATATAAACACACTCTATTAATGTTCATTCAGGTGTGCTTGTGAACTCTTACAACTAATTCTTAACAAGTGATCATATGAAACTTTTTTTACCTTTTCTAATTTGTAAACTAATATAAATTTATATTTTTTCACAATATCACATAGAAAGAGGCCCAGCATGGCCAGATGATTAGGGGTTCAAATCTCCATCACACCAAACATGCCTGCCCTTTCAGAAATGGAGGGGTTGTAATGTTGCAGTCAATCCCACTATTTGTTTGTAAAAGAGTAGCCCAAGAATTGGTGACAACCAGCTGCCATAAGCTGGCCAGTCTTATGCTGCTAAATTAAGGATGGTTAGTGCAGATAGCCCTCATGTAGCTTTGTATGAAATTAAAAGAAAACCAACTCATGGAAAGTATGAACAATTTTGATGAAACCTCTTTGCAGTGTTGTTATTAGTGTCATTGTTGTTTTACAGTGGTTTGAAGGAGTTTTGAAGTGTAAAAGAGATGACACACTGGTTTGTTGTGGAAAGAATTGTGCGAGCTGAGGTAAGATGAATAAAGTTCACGTTATTCTAGTTGTTCGAAAACAGAGGAATTTTACTAAATATAAATACTCATTATTTGAGCCAAACACACAAAATATAAACGAAACTAAATAGTTATTATTTTTTGCTAGTGTATTATTTGCCAAATATTAAAGTGAGTTTATTTAAATGATGAAATAAATGTTTTAAAATTTACACAACACCTATTCTTTTCTCAGCCTATACCAGTGTTCGTTGGTTCTCGCACTTTTGTCCAAGCATTATTAAAGTCCACTAAATGGTACACTCGGTACATAATAAACTGGGACAGTTACTTTTTAATGGGTTTCATCACCGGATGAACCTTGACAGTCAGCTCTGTATGATTTTACAACTTGAAAAAAAATATGCAACATCCACTGGAGGAAACTTCACAAACTCAGTCTTTGTTGACCTCAAAGTTTTCAATTATTTTTGTACAGCATATTAAATTAATATATCTTTTTTTAAAAAACTGTTTTACGATAAACTTTGTAGGATTATTATTTTTCTACATGCAACAAACAACATTAATAAAATAAGGTGTAACATATGTTGTAGTTGTTTTTCATTAAAGTACGTTATGTGGCATTGTGTTATCAACATAATTATAGTTGGTGTGTATATGCTCTAGTCAATTTTGTCTAGTTTTATATTGAAGTTTCTGAAAACTGTAATCCTGTTCCAGGTACACAGACTAGTAGTTGTTGATCAAGATAACAGTAATTCTGTTCCAGGTACACAGACTAGTAGTTGTTGATCAAGATAACTGTAATTCTGTTCCAGGTACACAGACTAGTAGTTGTTGATCAAGATAACTGTAATTCTGTTCCAGGTACACAGACTAGTAGTTGTTGATCAAGATAACTGTAATTCTGTTCCAGGTACACAGACTAGTAGTTGTTGATCAAGATAACTGTAATTCTGTTCCAGGCAACACAGACTAGTAGTTGTTGATCAAGATAACTGTAATTCTGTTCCAGGTACACAGACTAGTAGTTGTTGATCAAGATAACTGTAATTCTGTTCCAGGTACACAGACTAGTAGTTGTTGATCAAGATAACTGTAATTCTGTTCCAGGTACACAGACTAGTAGTTGTTGATCAAGATAACTGTAATTCTGTTCCAGGTACACAGGCTAGTAGTTGTTGATCAAGATAACTGTAATTCTGTTCCAGGTACACAGACTAGTAGTTGTTGATCAAGATAACCACGTTGTTGGTATTGTTTCCCTATCAGACATATTGAAACTTTTCATACTTGAATCAGCAGGTAGGTTAAAACTGTAGTTTTTTTCTGTTTATAAAGGTAATGGTGACCTGACATACAGATGGATATGTTTTTTTATTCTTGTCTTTAACGAAAACTGGAATTTAGTACAAGACATTT
>NW_027467777.1:13093094-13147539 GCF_004210375.1 Tachypleus tridentatus | reverse complement strand
AGTATACGTATTGTTTGGTTGTAGTATATTAGTGGTATACAGTGTTTAGTTGCTGGTATATTACTAGTATATACAGTGTTTGTTGTAGTATATTAGTAGGTATACAGTGTTTGGTTGTAGTATATATTACTGGTATACAGGAGTGTTTGGTTGTAGTATATTGTAGTAGTATACAGTGTTTGGTTGTAGTATATTACTAGCAGTATACAGTGTTTGGTTACAGAGTATATTACTAGTATACAGTGTTTGGTTGTAGTATATTACTAGTATACAGTGTTTGGTTGTAGTATATTACTAGTATACAGTGTTTGGTTGTAGTATATTACTAGTATACAGTGTTTGTTTGTAGTATATTACTAGTATACAGTGTTTGGTTGTAGTATATTAGTAGTATACAGTGTTTGGTTGTGAGTATATTAGTAGTATACGAGGTGTTTGGTTGTAGTATATTAGTAGTATACAGTGTTTGGTTGTAGTATATTACTGAGTATACGGTGTTTGGTTTGTAGTATATTACTAGTATACAGTAGTGTAGTATACAGTGTTTGTATATTGTAATTGTATTACTGGTATACAGTGTTTTGGTTGTAGTATATTACTATTAGTATATACTAGTAGTTTTACGTGTTGTTGTATATTGTGAGTATTATACAGTGTTTGGTTGTTGTATATTTAGTATATAAGTGTTATACAGTGTTTGGTTGTAGTATATTAGTAGTATACAGTGTTTGGTTGTAGTATATTAGTAGTATACAGTGTTTGGTTGTAGTATATATTAGTAGGTATACAGTGTTTTACGGTTGTAGTAGTATATTAGTAGTATACAGGTGTTTGAATTTGTATAGTATTACTAGTATACAGTGTTTGGTTGTAGTATATTAAGTAGTAGTATACAGTGTTTGGTTGTAGTATATTAGTGAGTATACAGTGTTTGGATTTGGCGTAAGTATATTAGTAGTATACAGTGTTTTTGTTATATGTAGTATATCGGTGAGGTATACAGTGTTTTTTGTTGTTAGTATATCAAGAAGTATACAGTGTTTGGTTGTAGTATATTAGTGAGTATACAGTAGGTGTTTGGTTTGTAGTATATTTAAACGAGTATTACAGAGTGTTTTGGTTGTAGTATATCAGTGGTATACAGTGTTTGGAACATAGTATATTACTAGTATACAGTGTTGGTTTGTAGTATATTACTAGTATACAGTGTTTGGTTGTAGTATATTGAGTAGTATACAGTGTTTGGTTGTAGTATATTAGTAGTATACAGTGTTTGGTTGTAGAGTATATTAGTAGTATACAGTGTTTTGGATTTGTAGTATATTACTAGTAGTATACAGTGTTTGGTTTGTAGTATATTAGTAGTATACAGTGTTTGGTTGTAGTATACTAGTAGGTAGCCACAGTGTTTTGCAATTTATGTAGTATATATAGTAGTATACAGTGTTTGGTTGTAGTATATTAGTAGTTATACAGTGTTTGGTTGTAGTATATTACTAGTATACAGTGTTTGGATTTATGTGAGTACATATTAGTAGTATACAGTGTTTTGGTTGTAGTATATTACTGGTACTAGTATACAGTGTTTGGTTATAGTATATACAGTAGGTATACAGTGTTTGGATGTTGTAGTATATTACTAGTATACAGTGTTTGGTTGTAGTATATTACTAGTATACAGTGTTTGGTTGTAGTATATTAGTAGTATACAGGGTGTTTGGTTGTAGTATATTACTAGTATACAGTGTTTGGTTGTAGTATATTAGTAGTATACAGTGTTTGGTTGTAGTATATCGAGTAGTAGTATACAGTGTTTTGGTTGTAGTATATCAGTAGTATACAGTGTTTGGTTGTAGTATATTAGTAGTATACAGTGTTTGGATTTTGTAGTATATCAGTAGTGTATATACAGTTGTTTTGGTTGTAGTATGTCACTGAGTATACAGTGTTTGGTTGTAGTATATTACTAGTATACAGTGTTTGGTTGTAGTATATTAGTAGTATACAGTGTTTGGTTGTAGTAGTATTTATAGTATACAGTGTTTATACAGTGTTTGGTTGTAGTATATTACTAGTATACAGTGTTTGGTTGTAGTATATTAGTAGTATACAGTGTTTGAGTTGTAGTATATTACTAGTATACAGTGTTTGGTTGTATATATTAGTAGTATACAGTGTTTGGTTGTTAGTATATTACTGAGTATACAGTGTTTGGTTGTAATATATTAGTAGCGAGTATACAGTGTTTGTTTGTAGTAGTATATTAGTAGTATACAGTGTTTGGTTGTAGTATATTACTAGTATACAGTGTTTTGGTTGTAGTATATTAGTAGTATACAGTGTTTTTTGTAGTATATTAGTAGTATACAGTGTTTGGTTGTAGTATATTACTAGTATACAGTGTTTGGTTGTAGTATATTAGTAGTATACAGTGTTTGGTTGTAGTATACAGTGTATAGTGTGTTTTGTTTGTAGTATATTAGTAGGTATACAGTGTTTGGTTTGTAGTATATTAGTAGTATACAGTGTTTGGTTGTAGTATATTAGTAGTATACAGTGTTTGGTTTGTAGTATATTATATTACTAGTATACAGTGTTTGGTTGTAGTATATTACTAGTATACAGTGTTTGGTTGTAGTATATTACTAGTATACAGTGTTTGAATTTGTAGTATATTAGTAGTGTATTATACAGTGTTTGGTTGTAGTATATTACTAGTATACAGTGTTTGGTTGTAGTATATTAGTAGTATACAGTGTTTGGTTGTAGTATATTAGTAGTATACAGTGTTTGGTTGTAGTATATCAGTAGTATACAGTGTTTGGTTGTAGTATATCAGTAGTATACAGTGTTTGGTTGTAGTATATATAGTCAGTGTTTGGTTGTAGTAGTATACAGTGTTTGGTTGTAGTATATATTAGTAGTATACAGTGTTTGGTTTGTAGTATATTAGTAGTATACAGTGTTTGGTTGTAGTATATTAGTAGTATACAGTGTTTGGTTGTAGTATATTACTAGTATACAGTGTTTGGTTGTAGTATATTACTAGTATACAGTGTTTGGTTGTAGTATATATTAGTAGTATACAGTGTTTTGGTTGTAGTATATTACTAGTATACAGTGTTTGGTTGTAGTATATTAGTAGTGGTACAGTGTTTTGGTTGTAGTATATTACTAGTATACAGTGTTTGGTTTGTAGTATATTAGTAGTATACAGTGTTTGGTTGTGTAGTATATTACTAGTATACAGTGTTTGGTTGTAGTATATTAGTAGTATACAGTGTTTGGTTGTAGTATATTACTAGTATACAGTGTTTGGTTTGTAGTATATTACTAGTATACACAGTGTTTGGTTGTAGTATATTACTAGTATACAGTGTTTGGTTGTAGTATATTAGTAGTATACAGTGTTTGGTTGTAGTATATTAGTAGTATACAGTGTTTGGTTGTAGTATATCAGTAGTATACAGTGTTTGGTTGTAGTATAATCGTAGTATACAGTGTTTGGTTGTAGTATATCAGTAGTATACAGTGTTTGTTGTAGTATATTTGTAGTATATCAGTAGCAGTAGTATACAGTGTTTGTTTGTAGTATATCAGTAGTATACAGTGTTTGGTTGTAGTATATTAGTAGTATACAGTGTTTGGTTGTAGTATATTACTAGTATACAGTGTTTGGTTGTAGTATATTAGTAGTATACAGTGTTTGGTTGTAGTATATTACTAGTATACAGTGTGTTTGGTTGTAGTATATTAGTAGTATACAGTGTTTGGTTTGTAGTATATTAGTAGTATACAGTGTTTGGTTTGTAGTATATTACTAGAGTATACAGTGTTTGGTTGTAGTATATTAGTAGTATACAGTGTTTGGTTGTAGTATATTAGTAGTATACAGTGTTTGGTTGTAGTATATTAGTAGTATACAGTGTTTGGTTGTAGTATATTAGTAGTATATTATACAGTGTTTAGTTGTAGTATATTACTAGTATACAGTTGTTTGGTTTGTAGTATATTAGTAGTATACAGTGTTTGGTTGTAGTATATCAGTAGTATACAGTGTTTGGTTGTAGTATATTACTAGTATACAGTGTTTGGTTTGTAGTATATCAGTAGTATACAGTGTTTGGTTGTAGTATAACAGTAGTATACAGTGTTTGGTTGTAGTATATTAGTAGTATACAGTGTTTGGTTGTAGTATATTACTAGTATACAGTGTTTGGTTGTAGTATATTAGTAGTATATACAGTGTTTGGTTGTAGTATATTAGTATATACAGTGTTTGGTTGTAGTATATTACTAGTATACAGTGTTTGGTTGTAGTATATTACTAGTATACAGTGTTTGGTTGTAGTATATTAGTAGTATACAGTGTTTGGTTGTAGTATATCAGTAGTATACAGTGTTTGGTTGTAGTATATTAGTAGTATACAGTGTTTTGGTTGTAGTATATTACTAGTATATACAGTGTTTGGTTGTAGTATATCAGTAGTATACAGTGTTTGGTTTGTAGTATATTACTAGTATACAGTGTTTGGTTTGTAGTATATCACTAGTATACAGTGTTTGGTTTGTAGTATATTAGTGGTATACAGTGTTTGGTTGTAGTATATACCACTAGTATACAGTGTTTGGTTGTAGTATATTAGTAGTATACAGTGTTTGGTTGTAGTATATTAGTAGTATACAGTGTTTGGTTGTAGTATATTACTAGTATACAGTGTTTGGTTGTAGTATATCAGTAGTATACAGTGTTTGGTTGTAGTATATCAGTAGTATACAGTGTTTGGTTGTAGTATATTAGTAGTATACAGTGTTTGGTTTGTAGTATATCAGTAGTTGTAATATACAGTGTTTGGTTTGTAGTATATCAGTAGTATACAGTGTTTGGTTGTAGTATATCAGTAGTATACAGTGTTTGGTTGTAGTATATCAGTAGTATACAGTGTTTGGTTTGTAGTATATCAGTAGTATACAGTGTTTGGTTGTAGTATATCAGTAGTATACAGTGTTTGGTTTTGTAGTATATTAGTAGTATACAGTGTTTGGTTGTAGTATATCAGTAGTATACAGTGTTTGGTTGTAGTATATTACTAGTATACAGTGTTTGGTTGTAGTATATTAGTAGTATACAGTGTTTGAGTTTGTAGTATATTAGTAGTATACAGTGTTTGGTTGTAGTATATTACTAGTATACAGTGTTTGGTTGTAGTATATTACTAGTATACAGTGTTTGGTTGTAGTATATCAGTAGTATACAGTGTTTGGTTTGTAGTATATTAGTAGTATACAGTGTTTGGTTGTAGTATATTAGTAGTATACAGTGTTTGGTTGTAGTATATTAGTAGTATACAGTGTTTGGTTGTAGTATATTAGTAGTATACAGTGTTTGGTTGTAGTATATTACTAGTATACATTGTTTGGTTGTAGTATATTACTAGTATACATTGTTTGGTTGTAGTATATTAGTAGTATACAGTGTTTGGTTGTAGTATACATATTAGTAGTATACAGTGTTTGGTTGTAGTATATTAGTAGTATACAGTGTTTGGTTGTAGTATATTAGTAGTATACAGTGTTTGGTTGTAGTATATTAGTAGTATACAGTGTTTGGTTGTAGTATATTAGTAGTATACAGTGTTTGGTTGTAGTATATTACTAGTATACATTGTTTGGTTGTAGTATATTACTAGTATACAGTGTTTGGTTACTTAAGTGAGTATTGTTATCACGATGTGTGTATATACGATCAGTCGTTCTCAGATTTTAATGAGTTAATGGAGGTCCTAAAAGTCAGTGATTATACAAAAAATAAAAATATTTGCTACTCTCAAAAGAGAACAATATCGGGGACGCTGCCGAAGTACATCTAGTAGAGTATTTGTGGATACAGAGAAAGAAGGTGTGTGTGATTCACTGGTGAGAGTTTATTCATTTAGTAATATGAACCGATTCTCACCGTTTGTACTGTCCCCACGCACGTACTAGATTAACCAACCCATACAATAGCTTCACTCGCCTCCTTTGACCATATTAGTGGCATATTAATTTATCCTAGTGAGTTAGAGGTACCGTTTTGGGTGTAAGATAATTTGACAAGACTATACAACCATGGATGCATGTGGTTTAGTTTTCATGCACCAACCATGTATAGTAGTTTAGTACGTGATGCGTTGTATATAATAAATAGTGCTTTACACACAAAGTTGGTCTAAATCTGTATAGATTACTTACTTAAATGGTCTATAAAATGTAAAAAGTGGTAATAGAGGATGGAATAATAGAAAGAAGTTAAATTACGTATATCGTGACCTTAAATTAAACTACAAAGATCATAGAATGGAGTCAAGTTAGATCACAAATTAAGGTTAAATTGTTGAGATCATAAAGTAGGGTTAAAACATAAGAAAACTAAAGTAGACTAGAATTAAACCACATAGAGTACAGCTTAATCACGTGGATCTTAGAGAAGAGTTAAACTACAGATATGGTAGAGTAAAATTAAACCACATAGAGTACAGCTTAATCACGTGGATCTTAGAGAAGAGTTGAACTACAGATATGGTAGAGTAAAATTAAACCACATAGAGTACAGCTTAATCACGTGGATCTTAGAGCAGAGTTAAACTACAGATATCGTAGAGTAAAATTAAACCACATAGAGTACAGCTTAATCACGTGGATCTTAGAGAAGAGTTAAACTACAGATATTGTAGAGTAAAATTAAACCACATAGAATATAGCTTAATCACGTGGATCTTAGAGCAGAGTTAAACTACAGATATGGTAGAGTAAAATTAAACCACATAGAGTACAGCTTAATCACGTGGATCTTAGAGCAGAGTTAAACTACAGATATTGTAGAGTAAAATTAAACCACATAGAGTACAGCTTAATCACGTGGACCTTAGAGCAGAGTTAAACTACAGATATTGTAGAGTAAAATTAAACCACACAGAGTACAGCTTAATCACGTGGATCCTAGAGCAGAGTTAAACTACAGATATGGTAGAGTAAAATTAAACCACATAGAGTACAGCTTAATCACGTGGACCTTAGAGCAGAGTTAAACTACAGATATCGTACAGTAAAATTAAACCACATAGAGTACAGCTTAATCATATGGACCGTAGAGCAGAGTTAAACTACAGATATTACAGAAATAAGTTAAGTGTGTTATTATGATGTCAGATAGAAATTAAATAAACTCCTTTGTATAGCAAAATGTTGACGGTACATGTTTGTAGAACTCCATAGAAAAGCATGCTTCTCTGTTGTAATGTTTGTGTTCCCATTTGAATAGGTCGTTCATTATATGACACGGTTTCGATAAAATAGAACACTGTATTGTTTTCGACTATTAACCTTGTACCTATGTTAACCTTGATGTCTACATTCCACTTATATATAGTAAAATTAATTAATTATCCAGTGTTCTAATATCCACCAGGAAAAAAAAGAAGAAAAAATTCCGATTCGAAATACCGAACACTCAAACCTTGACACCGTAGGTGGCGTGTTTGTAAACACCCAGAACCACATCCCACATGGGCCAAGGGTGGTAGCCAGTTTTTCATTGTACTCAGTTAGTGATGTCACAGTCTAAACAAAACCTGATGGTTTTCTTTTGTTACAACCACTTGAATAATGGAGGAAACATTTCAAGGATAACATTGTCTGGCAGCAGTGTGTAAGTCTGTATTTGCTGGCAGCAGTGTGTAAGTCTGTATTTGCTGGCAGCAGTGTGTAAGTCTGTATTTGCTGGAAGCAGTGTGTAAGTCTGTATTTGCTGGCAGCAGTGTGTAAGTCTGTATTTGCTGGAAGCAGTGTGTAAGTCTGTATTTGCTGGAAGCAGTGTGTAAGTCTGTATTTGCTGGCAGCAGTGTGTAAGTCTGTATTTGCTGGAAGCAGTGTGTAAGTCTGTATTTGCTGGAAGCAGTGTGTAAGTCTATATTTGCTGGAAGCAATGTGTAAGTCTGTATTTGCTGGCAGCAGTGTGTAAGTCTATATTTTAAACTTTACTATCTTAGCGTGGGTCTGTTTCGTCTGTGATATATAAATGTAAGAGCCACTTTTATTTGAACTAAACTTACATTTTGTCTAAGCAAGAACAAAATATTACACAAAATAAGAAGATAAAGTTTTATATCAAAATATGAATGCGCCCTAACATGCAAACTAGAATTGGGAACAATCCTACATTTAGCGGCTCAGCCCCCTTGTTCAAGAATTTGCTTGCGTGGAAACTTTCGAAAGAACATCTGTATTGTTAAGTAGACCTTGAGGTGAACATTAGTGTACAAAAAGAGTATGTTCATAAGAATCACACTTCTAACAACTTAAACGTATTTATTCTCTAGTCACGCCCGAGATAAACAAGAAACTTGAACTGCCAACGACAAATAAACTACAGGACTAGTTTTTCCGTCTGTGAAACAATATAACAGTAAGCAGGGTATAATAATACAACAGTAGCAGGGTACAAACAGTATAACAGTAGCAGGGTACAACAATATAACAATATCAGGGTACAAAAAAATATTACAGTAGCAAGGCAATTTTAACAATATAACAGTAGCAGGGGTACAACAACAATATAACAGTAGCAGGGGTACAACAATATAACAATATCAGGGGTACAAACAATATAACAATAGCAGGGCACAACAATATAACAGTAGCAGGGCAACAAACAATATAACAATAGCAGGGTACAACAATACAACAGTAGCAAAGTACAACAGTATAAACAATATCAGGGTACAAAAAAATATAACAGTAGCAGGGTACAACAATATAACAATAGCAGGGTTAACAACAATACAACAGTAGCAAAAAGTACAACAGTATAACAATATCAGGGTACAAAAAATATAACAGTAGCAGGGTACAACAATATAACAATAGCAGGGTACAACAATATAACAGTAGCAGGGTACAACAAATATAACAGTAGCAGGGTATAATAATAACAGTAGCAGCAAAAGTACAACAATATAACAGTAGCAGGGTACAAACAATATAACAGTAGCAGCAGGGCACAACAATATAACAGTAGCAGGGGTACAACAATATAACAGTAGCAGGGTACAACAACAATATAACAATAGCAGGGTACAAACAATATAACAGTAACAGGGCACAACAATATAACAATAGCAAGGGCACAACAATACAACAGTAGCTAAAGTACAACAATATAAACAATAGCAGGGTACAAAAAATATAACAGTAGCAGGGTACAACAATATAACAATAGCAGGGTACAACAATATAACAGTAGCAGGGTACAACAATATAACAATAGCAGGGTACAACAATATAACAGTAGCAGGGTACAACAATATAACAATAGCAGGGTACAACAATATAACAGTATCAGGGTACAACAATATATAACAATAGCAGGGTACAACAATATATACAGTAGCAGGGTACAACAATATAACAATAGCAGGGTACAACAATATAACAGTATCAGGGTACAACAATATAACAATAGCAGGGTACAACAATATAACAATACAGGGTAAAACAATATAACAATATCAGGGTACAACAATATAACAATATCAGGGTAAAACAATATAACAATAGCAGGGTACAACAATATAACAATATCAGGGTACAACAATATAACAATATCAGGGTACAACAATATAAACGGAAATTCTTGTCTCCTTACCATTTATCGTCCAGTTTCCACACATGCGCAGTATAGTTTGTAGTCATTGTGTGAGCTGTTCTCTATGTATAATTGATGGTATCTGACCATTACAAACAGTTCAACCAGAACCGTATCGATAATTTCATGGACGTTTCGTTTACGAGGAAATATATGAGTGTTTTTTTATTGTAGCAAATCGGTTTGATTGTTTTGAATTAAACAGAAAACAAGGCGGTGGTCTATCTGTGCTCTACCCACTACGGGTATCGAAACCCGGTTTCCAGTGGCGTGAGTCCGTAGACAAACTGCTCCGGCCTATCTGCTGTGTCTACCAAAGGGAATCGAACCCCTGATTTTAGTGTTGTAAATCCATAGACTTACCGTTGTCCCTGAATCAGAATGTAAATTTATTATTTGCCTCATTATGGATGTCATCTGTGAAAATACTATTCTGAATTCTATTAAAACTGTTGTCTCCAGTGATTTGATGTTTATTTTATTATTATGAAACTGATAGAACTATGGTCGACATATAAACAAATATTCACAAAGCCTTTTTGTAGATATTTTGATAGCTATAGGGAAACTATATACATCTACAGCAGGCTGGTTTATCCGTAATAAATTCATTATCATAATGAAATGAAGGATAAAGTGGTAAAAACTTTCTTCGAAGATTGATTTAATAATTCATTTGCCCTTTCTGGGACATAACTCGGTTGTGGTCCACTGGTTATCGTGGTTCATAATGTGTGGCACTCCACACATTAAAGTCGTGAGTGTACTTTAACACTAATGATAAAATTCCATTATTTGGTCAGAGAAGAACAATCTAAGAGTTGGCGGTGGGCGTTATTCTGCTTTCTTTCTCGTCAATCAATTCAAAGTTAGAATGTTTTTAAACGAGACATAAAACTCTAGCGTTTGATTTTGAGTCTTGTTTAAAAACGTTACAACTTTGTAGGTGATCTAGTGTGCTATGTTTTTAACTAGAAGAGAAAATTAGAGAGATTCATTTGTGTAGTTTCGTATGAAAACATGGAAAGAAAGAAATTCTTCAGACAGATACAATAAATCATTTAACGTGTACAGAAGTCTAAATATATATATTTCGATCTGGGAAGACCAGAGTGGTAAATTAACTTGTGTTTTATTTGTCTACATAAGAAATGAGACAAAGATTCACTGTTGAAACTCACGTCTTCACTTTTTGTTACTAATCATTATTAATAGTATAATTATTATTAGAAATACTGTAATTATTATTAGAAATACTGTAATTATTATTAGAAATAGTCTAATTATTATTAGAAATAGTGTAATTATTATTAGAAATAGTCTAATTATTATTAGAAATAGTCTAATTATCATTAGAAATAGTATAATTATTATTAGAAATAGTCTAATCATTATTAGAAATAGTGTAATTATTATTAGAAATAGTATAATTATTATTAGAAATAGTCTAATCATTATTAGAAATAGTTTAATTATCATTAGAAATAGTCTAATTATCATTAGAAATAGTCTAATTATTATTAGAAATACTGTAATTATTATTAGAAATAGTCCAATTATTATTAGAAATAGTGTAATTACTATTAGAAATAGTATAATTATTATTAGAAATAGTCTAATTATTATTAGAAATACTGTAATTATTATTAGAAATAGTCCATTATTATTAGAAATAGTCTAATTATTATTAGAAATAGTCTAATTATTATTAGAAATAGTTTAATTATCATTAGAAATAGTCTAATTATCATTAAAAATAGTCTAATTATTATTAGAAATACTGTAATTATTATTAGAAATAGTCCAATTATTATTAGAAATAGTGTAATTACTATTAGAAATAGTATAATTATTATTAGAAATAGTCTAATCATTATTAGAAATAGTCTAATCATTATTAGAAATAGTGTAATTATTATTAGAAATAGTGTAACCATTATTAGAAATAGTCTAATCATTATTAGAAATAGTTTAATTATCATTAGAAATAGTCTAATTATCATTAGAAATAGTCTAATTATTATTAGAAATACTGTAATTATTATTAGAAATAGTCCAATTATTATTAGAAATAGTGTAATTACTATTAGAAATAGTATAATTATTATTAGAAATAGTCTAATCATTATTAGAAATAGTCTAATTATTATTAGAAATACTGTAATTATTATTAGAAATAGTCCAATTATTATTAGAAATAGTCTAATTATTATTAGAAATAGTCTAATTATTATTAGAAATAGTCTAATTATTATTAAAAATAGTCTAATTATTATTAGAAATAGTGTAATCATTATTAGAAATAGTGTAATTATTATTAGAAATAGTGTAATAATTATTAGAAATAGTCTAATCATTATTAGAAATAGTTTAATTATTATTAAAAATAGTCTAATTATTATTAGAAATAGTGTAATTATTATTAGAAATTAGTCTAATTATTATTCCAAATTTTGTTATTTCCTTTCGTTGTTTTCACTTTGTGTTGTTAAATTTCACACAAAGTTTCTGTACCAGTTTTTAAATTATATGTTATATTAAAGGCAGTTAGTCGACACCACCCACCGCCAACTCTTGGGCTGTTCTTTATGAACGAATAGTGAAATAGATCGGTACATTAAAATATTCTCACGGCTGAAAGAGAGCGTACGTTCGGTGAAGTGATCTAAACCTGCGAAAACAGACTAAAAGTCGATTGTCCTAGCCATAAGGCCACACCTTTACCTTCGCTTATTGAAAAGGTTAGTTGACAGTTGACCCATGTGATATACGATGTAACATGTCCGGAATGTTCCACGTGTTTCATCATCCAAGCAAACATCTACAGACTTTTTAAATACCATAAACTAGATGTACTTCTACAGAGTCCCAGAGAAGATTCTGTTCCATGAACTAGATGTACTTCTACAGAGTCCCAGAGAACATTCTGTTCCATGAACTAGATGTACTTCTACAGAGTCCCAGAGAACATTCTGTTCCATGAACTAGATGTACTTCTACAGAGTCCCAGAGAACATTCTGTTCCATGAACTAGATGTACTTCTACAGAGTCCCAGAGAACATTCTGTTCCATGAACTAGATGTACTTCTACAGAGTCCCAGAGAACAATCTGTTTCATGAATTAGATGTACTTCTACAGAGTCCCAGAGAACATTCTGTTCCATGAACTAGATGTACTTCTACAGAGTCCCAGAGAACATTCTGTTCCATGAACTAGATGTACTTCTACAGAGTCCCAGAGAACAATCTGTTCCATGAACTAGATGTACTTCTACAGAATCCTAGAGAACATTCTGTTTGATAAACTAGATGTACTTATGCAGAGTCCCTAAGAGTCACATTCTGTGATCCCTTCTTCGAACCCCATTGGACAAATAATAGTTTTGAGTTAGTAATAATGATGTTCTGCGGGGAATGGTTTATTTGGGGAAGTCTCCCCACACCTAGTTTACGCATCTCGATATACTATTGAGGATTATTGATTACGTTGATACACTTTCAATATTTTACTCATAATAATGTTTACAAAACTAGAATGAGTGACAAGTTAATGAGCTATGTATCGAATTATCACAATAAAAAAACTCTGAAACTAACGTGTATACCTGATCTTGAATGTCGTACTGAACGTGTTAAAGAAAACTCTGAAACTAACGTGTATACCTGATCCTGAATGTCGTACTGAACGTGTTAAAGAAAACTCTGAAACTAACGTGTATACCTGATCCTGAATGGTGTACTGAACGTGTTAAAGAAAATTCTAAAACTAACGTGTATACCTGATCCTGAATGTCGTACTGAACGTGTTAAAGAAAACTCTGAAACTAACGTGTATACCTGATCCTGAATGGTGTACTGAACATGTTAAAGAAAACTCTGAAACTAACGTGTATACCTGATCCTGAATGGTGTACTGAACGTGTTAAAATATTCAAACATGTTTTATTATTTCTCAGGGCAACTGATGGATAATTTTTTTTTTCCTTTTCCATACGGTTACTTTAGGAAATGTCGTTGTCTGCATTCGAAACCTGTCATGCCAGTTTTAATATTTGAATTCCGATAAATTAATGTTGTTGGTTTTTTTTTTTAACGGCTTTTGGTTACTTTTATATCCTTTAAAGTGTGAGTGAAATATTTGAGATAACTATCTGGTATTTTAATAACAAAGTTGGCACATTTTTACTTTCGAAATCGAACAGTAGCCTAGACACAGTTTCTAAGTAGTTCACAGCCTCTGATGACTGCAGTATGAGTCGAAAACCAAACGAATTTCCAGTACGAAACCTTTTCAACATATATTTGATACATGATTTAAAGTCCAGTATCAGAGATAATGTTAATAGTTTTCGTTAGAAAACAAGTCACATCCGAGAAAATCACACCAAAATGAAAATTATTCTCATTATTGAAGATAATTCATATTCTCTAGCTCTTCACCAAAATCAAAATTATTCTCATAATTGAAGATAATTCATATTCTCTAGCTCTTCACCAAAATCAAAATTATTCTCATAATTGAAGATAATTCATATTCTCTAGCTCTTCACCAAAATCAAAATTATTCTTATAATTGAAGATAATTCATATTCTCTAGCTCTTCACCAAAATCAAAATTATTCTCATAATTCAAGATAATTCATATTCTCTAGCTCCTCACCAAAATCAAAATTATTCTCATAATTCAAGATAATTCATATTCTCTAGCTCTTCACCAAAATCAAAATTATTCTCATAATTCAAGATAATTCATATTCTCTAGCTCTTCACCAAAATCAAAATTATTCTCATAATTGAAGATAATTCATATTCTCTAGCTCTTCACCAAAATCAAAATTATTCTCATAATTCAAGATAATTCATATTCTCTAGCTCTTCACCAAAATCAAAATTATTCTCTTATTGAAGATAATTCATATTCTCTAGCTCTTCGTTATTCTATTTTAAGAATTCGATTATTTGTGATAAAAACGTAAACTGCTAATACGGAAGAATAAATTACTTTGTATTCTGTCATTTTTGCGCAAAGCTACAAAAAGGTTAGCTGCGAATAGCGGTCGCAGATTTTGAAACGACAAACTATAGAGAAGGAAATTAGCCAACAGTACCCACCGCCAACTTTTATTTTCCTCTTGTCTGACTAAATTAGGGAATTTCATTGTCCTCCTGTCTTTTACCCACAGCCCCAAAGATAAGATAGAAATTTGGGACACGAATCTATTATCCTCAGATTTACTAAAACTTCACATACTGCGCTGTGTACACCTAATGAATGTTATAAAAGTCTCTTTAGGAAGGTATATTCCGATAGTCTGTTTATAAACTGGTTCATATTTAGGTTCACTTACAATTGACAAACTGTAGACTATGGAAATATTAAGGAAAAGAGCAAATAGAACACGACATGAAGAGAAACACATTAGTGAAATATTTAACCCTAACTACTGTGTATATTGTATATTTTAACCAGACTGGGTGTCCTATAGTTCTACAGTGACAGTTACTGGCTTTGGGGTTCAAGAGTAAGATGGAGAACTTATTACTTTACCGCCAACATTCAGTAAACCGTCTAATTCGATATACAACGTTGTAAGTTCGTACATATGGTGATACAAATTTTAGCCTTAGGTAGTGTATGTTTACGAAATTTTATTAATATCCGTGCAGTAGCGATGTCAAAGAAATCTTATAAAATATACCTGAAAAACTATATTCTGTGTAAGGAATGACTCGTGTTGGTTGTTGAAAGATGACAAAAACATAGATTATAGGTAAGACCACCGAAGAAAACAGCTTGTTAACTACACACATACATATATTACAGTATATATACCGTTGTGAATACAACGGACAACACCCTTCGTAAGGGTGATAATTTGCTACACATGTATACATGCACATAAGTATGTATTTATATATCATTTCAAGTGTTATTAAACACTGTTAGACACGTTTCTTTGCTATATTTTCACGCGAAATTCGATTTAGAACTTTTCCGTTTACGGTTTTAACGTTCAGTTATAAAAGCGTAATGCAAGGCGTTGCTCGAGACGTTGTATATACAGAGGTATACATATCATATAAAAAATATGCATATCTTGTTATTTTCAATGGTTTAACCTACAACATTTGTTTTTTTAAAGCTATATTCTAAACTACTTAATAGAAAATTGAAATTCATTATATTGGCCCTCTGGTGGCTAACATATAGAACACTTTTAACTTGTTTTTTTTTAACATAAATGTTTGGAATTTGCAAACAGTTCTGTGAAACTTGTGTGAGAGAACGTAAAATCTTGAAACCGTTTCTCGTGTTCTTTAGTTCAGGTTTCAAGAACATCCTCGTTGGTTTTTATATGCCTCTAATGATCAGCCAAGACAACTTAAGACTTTCAATGTAAACAGAAAACGTGACGTTTAACTGTTACAAGAAAGAGTCTCTGTTTCAAGAAAAAACCTGCAGGTGTCGTCCTCGGGTAGTATGTTTTACTTAATTACGCATCAATAAAGGCTTCATTGTGTTTTAGTTATACCAATGCTAAGCCTTTTTTTAATGTAGTTACTTAACTCCAGGTAAGTTTACTTGAAATGTAATTAGATTATTAGCTATTTCTTTACTTTACCGAAATATTCCAGTTTTACTGGCAATCAATCCCCAAGGTGAAGTTTTTCATTTGTATCACTTCCAGTTTTCGTGTTCATTATGATTCAAACTTTATTATAATTGGGCCAAGTCCAAAAAACTTAGAATAAACGTATGTGTGTGTGTGTGTTTTTAACTAATCAACAGTTACTCCGAGTTTCGATGTCCCTTTGGTGGATAGGGCGCAGACAGCTTATTTATTATCTAGATTTGCAGTGAACCGACTACAACCGGGATTATATGAACCATATTTGGACAAATGCAATTTTAGTTCGTATGAGTGACATAAAGTCATACAGCGGATTAACTGTGCTGTATTCACCACATATATCGAAATTGGGTTTTAGAGTAATAATACTACAGACTTACAACGCTAGAATCCGGGGTTCGATTCCCCTTTTTGCAACAGCAGATAGTCTTTATTCTAAGACGAACCTATTAATTTACCGCTGTGCTATTGGAGGGCCAGTAGAAAGATAAAACTTGAACTAATTCAGCATTATAAATATATATGGCTCGACATGGTTAGGTGGTTAACAATAGCGTGAAGGCCAGCCATAGCCAAGCGCGTTAAGGCGTGCGACTCGTAATCTGAGGGTCGCGGGTTCGCATCCCCGTCGCGCCAAACATGCTCGCCCTTTCAGCCGTGGGGGCGTTATAATGTGACGGTCAATCCCACTATTCGTTGGTAAAAGAATAGCCCAAGAGTTGGCGGTGGGTGGTGATGACTAGCTGCCTTCCCTCTAGTCTTACACTGCTAAATTAGGGACGGCTAGCGCATATAAGCCCTCGAGTAGCTTTGTGCGAAATTCAAAAACAAAAAACAAAACAATAGCGTGCGGTCTGTGGAAGGGAAGCAGTACTTTCTCAATATATTTCATACAAATATTTTTTAAATATCAGCTGTATACGTTATGAACTGATAATTGGTTCATAGGGAACCAGTCTACTATACCGTACATAATTACTAATCACCTTGTACGGACAAAAGTATTGTCCACAAAAATCTGGACTACAACTATCAAAATACTTTTATTCCAATTAGAAAAGTCTTTATTTCTAACTAAAAACGTTTTGTTACATAATATACTCTTTAAACTATAAAATGCTTCTTACGTGAATAACTTTCTGAATAAAAAATTTCAAATTCATATTTATATTACAAACAACTTATTTTGAATGTTATATTGGTCTCTACTGTGGTATAAATGAAGCAACTGCTAGTTTATCTTAGTTCATAATACACGCAAAATTGGAACTTGTTGACAATTTATAGACTATATAATAATAAAATAATAACTTACAGTTAATATAATAATAAAATAATAATTTATAGTTCATATAATAATAAAATAATAACTCATAGTTAATATAATAATAACTTATAGTTAATATAATAATAAAATAATAACTTATAGTTAATATAATAATAAAATAATAACTTATAGCTAACATAATAATAACTTATAGTTAATATAATAATAAAATAATAACTTATAGTTAACATAATAATAACTTATAGTTAATTTTCTTGTGATACATGGAAACTGTTTTTCTCATGAGCTGTACCTCACACTCGTGACTGTTTGTTACCTCTGTGATGTCACGAGATGTGCAGGTGCATTGTATTATATTATACTGTTATTTTTTGTATGCATAAATTTTTTTGTGAAGTGTCACCCTTCAGATGTGAATATGGATTCAAAAGATAACAGGAAAACTGTAACTGTATTATTGAAAGTTTATTAGTGAAGAGTTTTAGTAATAAAGAAAGCATTATTAGAAATAATAGATCGGTACCAGCTCTAAGCCTGACTGGAAGAACAAAACAGTGCGTAATTCAATGTAAACCAACATGACGTAACATCTTGGTTAACTGCTTGTCCTAACTTGCTTCCCCTCATACCAAACATGCTCGACCTTTCAGCCGTGGGGGCGTTATAATGTCACGGTCAATTCCACTATCTGTTGGTAAAATAGTAGCCCAAAAATTGGTGGTGGATGGTGATAACTAGCTGCTTTCTCTCTAGTCTTACACTGCTAAATTAGGAATGGTTAGTACAGATAGACCTTGTGTAGCGAAATTCAAACCAAACCAAACTTGCAGAAGCTTTTCTAGATTCGGAAAATCACAGTTTAAATTCCAACCAAATAGTCACCATAAAGTAAATGCATAATTACACAATGCAAAGGAAAAGACGAATAGAGACCTTATGAAAAGATTAATGAACGTGGTACGATATTTGGGTGAACAACAATTAGTGTTTAGAAGTCATGATGAATCATTAGAGTCTGCTAACCGAGGTAGTTATGTGAGTCTGCTAACCGAGGTAGTTATGTGAAATCTAGAGTCTGCTATCCGAGGTAGTTATGTGAAATCTAGAGTCTGCTAACCGAGGTAGTTATGTGAAATCTAGAGTCTGCTGACCGAGGTAGTTATGTGAAATCTAGAGTCTGCTAACCGAGGTAGTTATGTAAAATCCAGAGTCTGCTAACCGAGGTAGTTATGTGAAATCTAGAGTCTGCTAACCGAGGTAGTTATGTGAAATCTAGAGTCTGCTGACCGAGGTAGTTATGTTAAATCTAGAGTCTGCTAACCGAGGTAGTTATGTGAAATCTAAAGTCTGCTGACCGAGGTAGTTATGTGAAATCCAGAGTCTGCTGACCGAGGTAGTTATGTTAAACTGGTACATTTGTACGAGAAATATGATCCACTATTGAAATCCCATTTACAGAAATCGAGTGTTTTGTTATTGTTTTTTTCTGGCCAGAATGACGTCATTACTTGTGTAAGCGAAGTAAAATTAAAAGCGAAATAAGAGGTTCTCTGTTTGTGGATCTTATCTTATATTAAAGTATTGATACGAGAACCATTTCTCAGCTTTCTATTGTTGTGTGATATGTTACTAAAGATGACGAACTTTGTGATATATTCCTGGGGTTTATAAATGTTAATATAGTTCGAACAGCTGTAGGTTTATCCAAGATGGTGGTTAATTTAGTCGATCACTGGTCAATGATGGACAAGCGTGATGTCCAGTGAGCTGAACATTTAGTGTTCTCACAACCTATGATGACTATCAAGGAGTGTGACATTGTTTACAAAACTTAAATAATTTTCTTTGTTTTTGCGAAATGAACAAATCGTATTATATATATCTAACTAAAGTGGTCCCGACTCGATGGAGTTATAATCACTGTCTTGGAATAGAAGGAAGAAGTCGGTGACGTATTTCAAAAATCTCTTTGAGATTCGATGAAAGCGATTGGACACAGGTAAAGATTTCAGTATCCCAGAAGTATCAATAATAATTTGTAAGATATTTGGAATTTGTAAGATATTTGGAATATGTAAGATATTTGGAATATCCTACTGTGTGAATATAAAGTAAGTGAAATGATGATTATTCTGTAATAATAATGAAGAGACGATTTCGATGAATTTTGGGCAGCAGTTGATGGATCATAAACCGTACTAAGGGAATAAGAAATGATCTTGGAAAAGATATTAAAATAACAAACAGAAAGTTATTTTATGAAATATTGTATATAATTTGCACCCATATAAAACTTAGTTTTCAAAGTTTGACAAACATAGGATTCCTTGAGGTTTTTCACACTCAGAAACAGGAAGACAACAAAAATATTTTCCTGAATTTGATTTAAAATCATGAAAAGATAAGTTTGTAGACTACTGTGATGTTTATTGAATGAAACGTAAGTAGCCGAATATGTCTAAAGTAAGTAGCTGGATATGTCTAAAGTAAGTAGCTGGATATGGCTATAGTAAGTAGCTAGATATGTCTATAGTAAGTAGCTGGATATGTCTAAAGTAAGTAGCTGGATATGTCTATAGTAAGTAGCTAAATATGTCTAAAGTAAATAGCTGGATATGTCTAAAGTAAGTAGCTGGATATGTCTATAGTAAGTAGCTGGATATGTCTATAGTAAGTAGCTGGATATGTCTAAAGTAAGTAGCTAAATATGTCTAAAGTAAATAGCTGGATATGTCTAAAGTAAGTAGCTGGATATGTCTATAGTAAGTTGCTAAATATGTCTACAGTAAGTAGCTGGATATGTCTAAAGTAAGTAGCTGGATATGTCTATAGTAATTAGCTAAATATGTCTACAGTAAGTAGCTGGATATGTCTAAAGTAAGTAGCTGGATATGTCTATAGTAAGTAGCTGGATATGTCTAAAGTAAGTAGCTAAATATGTCTAAATTAAGTAGCTGGATATGTCTAAAGTAGCTAAATATGTCTAAAGTAAGTAGCTGGATATGTCTAAAGTAAGTAACTGGATATGTCTATAGTAAGTAGCTGGATATGTCTATAGTAAGTAGCTGGATATGTCTATAGTAAGTAGCTAAATATGTCTAAAGTAAGTAGCTGGATATGTCTATAGTAAGTAGCTGGATATGTCTAAAGTAAGTAGCTGGATATGTCTATAGTAAGTAGCTGGATATGTCTATAGTAAGTAGCTAAATATGTCTAATGTAAGTAGCTGAATATGTCTAAAGTAAGTAACTGGATATGTCTAAAGTAAGTAGCTGGATATGTCTATAGTAAGTAGTTGATATGTCTATAGTATGTAGCTAAATATGTCTAAAGTAAGTAGCTGGATATGTCTATAGTAAGTAGCTGGATATGTCTAAAGTAAGTAACTGGATATGTCTATAGTAAGTAGCTGGATATATCTATACTAAGTAGCTAAATATGTCTAAAGTAAGTAGCTGGATATGTCTAAAGTATGTAACTGGATATGTCTATAGTAAGTAGCTGGATATGTCTATAGTAAGTAGCTAAATATGTCTAATGTAAGTAGCTGGATATGTCTAAAGTAAGTAACTGGATATGTCTATAGTAAGTAGTTGATATGTCTATAGTATGTAGCTAAATATGTCTAAAGTAAGTAGCTGGATATGTTTATAGTAAGTAGCTGGATATGTCTATAGTAAGTAGCTAAATATGTCTAATGTAAGTAGCTGGATATGTCTAAAGTAAGTAACTGGATATGTCTATAGTAAGTAGCTGGATATGTCTATAGTAAGTAGCTGGATATGTCTAATGTAAGTAGCTGGATATGTCTAAAGTAAGTAACTGGATATGTCTATAGTAAGTAGCTGGATATGTCTATAGTAAGTAGCTAAATATGTCTAAAGTAAGTAGCTGGATATGTCTATAGTAAGTAGCTGAATATGTCTATAGTAAGTAGCTGGATATGTCTATAGTAAGTAGCTGGATATGTCTATTATTACTTATTTTATAATATTCTACATTTTATGCTTCTATTTCTCCACGCGCCCCTCGATTCACAATGTGAAGGTCACAGGTTCGAGTCCCCATCTCTCCAAACATTCTTGCCTCTTCAGTCCTGGAACTTTATAATATTGTGGTCAATCTAATTATTTGTTAATAGAAAAGAGTTGGCGATGGGTGTGAAGAGAAACTGCCTTCCCATTAGTGTTACACTGCTAAATTTGGGACAGTTGGCCCTGGTAACCCTCGTGTAGCTTGAAGCCGAATTATAAACAACCCACACTATAATTATATACATAACTTTAGAAGATCGCTTATGATAATTTTATCTTAAGCCTTCTTGTGACAGATATGGTTTTAGAATACCGTGTTCCATATTTTAGTTGTATTTTTTCATCGAGTATCAACACAATTTTTGATTATTTAACTTGATGTGATGTTAATTTCCGAATTAACGTATAATTTATACAAGACGTGCTCGACTCTAGAAATGATTGTTTTCCTCTTACTTCCACAAAAAAGGTTGAACGTTACTTGATAGTTTACTAGAGTGATGTCATTGTTATACATGGTTGGTTCTCACTCAACGGATCAGACTTAGCTAGTCTCTAATGTGCCTGTTAGAAATCTGAAGATCCAAGGTTAGAGCTACGATATACGACGTCTTATAATAGTGACAGATAATCCTGTTATTAGGTCGGATGTAGCTGGTGACCCTTCTTCTGATCAACAGTTCTAAATTAGATATTTTATTGGTTTCTGGCTCGGCCAGTTTCAGAACACCAAATATGAAATGGTTGCGAATATATTGAAAGTACAGCTTGAAGATTAGTAGAAATTAATCAGCTGTTAGTTTGTTCGTAATTAACGACAAAGCTACTCAATGGGCTATCTCTGCTCTGCCCATCACGGGTATCGAAACTCGGTTTCTAGCGTTAAAAATCCGCAGACATAACGCTATGACACTGAAGGGAGATTCTACCATTTCATTACCTCTAGATGAGATAATATTATATTACTTTAATTGCTACTACAATTTCAACCCTTAAAGCATACCTTTTGGTAAGTTTTCCTTATGATTTTATGTGGCCATGTAGTTTGTTCATGTCCTGCTAACCTTCTGGTAAGTTTACCTTATGATTTTATGTGGCCATGTAGTTTGTTCATGTCCCGCTAACCTTCTGGTAAGTTTACCTTATGATCTTATGTGGCCATGTAGTTTGTTCATGTCCCGCTAACCTTTTGGTAAGTTTACCTTATGATTTTATGTGGCCATGTAGTTTGTTCATGTCCCGTTAACCTGTTGGTAAGTTTACCTTATGATTTTATGTGGCCATATAGTTTGTTCAAGTCCCGCTAACCTTCTGGTAAGTTTACCTTATGATCTTATGTGGCCATGTAGTTTGTTCATGTCCCGCTAACGGTAATAAAGAGAGAGAAAGGTTTGAGGTTTGAGAGTCAAATGCCCCAATTCAGTGACACAAGAGTAGTTCGAGAGTTAGCGATGGGAGGTCTTGTTTCATTAGGTACCTCCCCTCTAGTTTATCTGTTCAAAATTACACACGGATATATCTCTCTTGTAAATAAGTAGCTTTGGCGCGAAATTCAACAACAACAACAAAACAATACGCACAAACCAGTAAATCACAGCAAGACATTCCACATGTTCCTTGTCTTAAGCCTTTTGCATTGCACACATTAAGTAAAAACTGTGCAAGAAAGTTGTATTCGTAACTTTTCTCTCAAGGGCTTCTGGTACTACTAAATTAACATACCTGCACTATCGTTTTACCAGAAAAACATGTTAATGTAGGAGTTTCTACCTTAGCCAGGTACCGGAATTTAAACTGAGTTAGTCCTATGAACCTAGTAAAACAGTGATGGAAGTTCAGTTTGTAGGGTGCCGTTTCTAGCTCGAGAACATGTATGCCGACGGATAAATTAGAATAAAACGCTCAGTTCACATGTGATAATGATATTTGTTCATCTTACTCACTAATGTAGGAATATTTATCTATCAGTCCTACCAAGACATAACTATTTGTTCATCTTACTCACTAATGTAGGAATATTTATCTATCAGTCCTACCAAGACATAACTATTTGTTCATCTTACTCACTAATGTAGGAATATTTATCTATCAGTCCTACCAAGACATAACTATTTGTTCATCTTACTCACTAATGTAGGAAATATTTATCTATCAGTCCTACCAAGACATAACTATTTGTTCATCTTACTCACTAATGTAGGAATATTTATCTATCAGTCCTACCAAGACATACCAAGACAACTATTTGTTCATCTTACTCACTAATGTAGGAATATTTATCTATCAGTCCTACCAAGACATAACTATTTGTTCATCTTACTCACTAATGTAGGAATATTTATCTATCAGTCCTACCAAGACATAACTATTTGTTCATCTTACTCACTAATGTAGGAATATTTATCTATCAGTCCTACCAAGACATAACTATTTGTTCATCTTACTCACTAATGTAGGAATATTTATCTATCAGTCCTACCAAGACATAACTATTTGTTCATCTTACTCACTAATGTAGGAATATTTATCTATCAGTCCTACCAAGACATAACTATTTGTTCATCTTACTCACTAATGTAGGAATATTTATCTATCAGTCCTACCAAGACATAACTATTTGTTCATCTTACTCACTAATGTAGGAATATTTATCTATCAGTCCTACCAAGACATAACTATTTGTTCATCTTACTCACTAATGTAGGAATATTTATCTATCAGTCCTACCAAGACATAACTATTTGTTCATCTTACTCACTAATGTAGGAATATTTATCTATCAGTCCTACCAAGACAACTATTTGTTCATCTTACTCACTAATGTAGGAATATTTATCTATCAGTCCTACCAAGACATAACTATTTGTTCATCTTACTCACTAATGTAGGAATATTTATCTATCAGTCCTACCAAGACATAACTATTTGTTCATCTTACTCACTAATGTAGGAATATTTATCTATCAGTCCTACCAAGACATAACTATTTGTTCATCTTACTCACTAATGTAGGAATATTTATCTATCAGTCCTACCAAGACATAACTATTTGTTCATCTTACTCACTAATGTAGGAATATTTATCTATCAGTCCTACCAAGACATAACTATTTGTTCATCTTACTCACTAATGTAGGAATATTTATCTATCAGTCCTACCAAGACATAACTATTTGTTCATCTTACTCACTAATGTAGGAATATTTATCTATCAGTCCTACCAAGACATAACTATTTGTTCATCTTACTCACTAATGTAGGAATATTTATCTATCAGTCCTACCAAGACATAACTATTTGTTCATCTTACTCACTAATGTAGGAATATTTATCTATCAGTCCTACCAAGACATAACTATTTGTTCATCTTACTCACTAATGTAGGAATATTTATCTATCAGTCCTACCAAGACAGTCCTACCAAGAACTATTTGTTCATCTTACTCACTAATGTAGGAATATTTATCTATCAGTCCTACCAAGACATAACTATTTGTTCATCTTACTCACTAATGTAGGAATATTTATCTATCAGTCCTACCAAGACATAACTATTTGTTCATCTTACTCACTAATGTAGGAATATTTATCTATCAGTCCTACCAAGACATAACTATTTGTTCATCTTACTCACTAATGTAGGAATATTTATCTATCAGTCCTACCAAGACATAACTATTTGTTCATCTTACTCACTAATGTAGGAATATTTATCTATCAGTCCTACCAAGACATAACTATTTGTTCATCTTACTCACTAATGTAGGAATATTTATCTATCAGTCCTACCAAGACATAACTATTTGTTCAACTCATAATGTAGGAATATTTATCTATCAGTCCTACCAAGACAACTATTTGTTCATCTTACTCACTAAGGAATATTTATCTATCAGTCCTACCAAGACATAACTATTTGTTCATCTTACTCACTCACTAATGTAGGAATATTTATCTATCAGTCCTACCAAGACATAACTATTTGTTCATCTTACTCACTAATGTAGGAATATTTATCTATCAGTCCTACCAAGACATAACTATTTGTTCATCTTACTCACTAATGTAGGAATATTTATCTATCAGTCCTACCAAGACAACTATTTGTTCATCTTACTCACTAATGTAGGAATATTTATCTATCAGTCCTACCAAGACATAACTATTTGTTCATCTTACTCACTAATGTAGGAATATTTATCTATCAGTCCTACCAAGACATAACTATTTGTTCATCTTACTCACTAATGTAGGAATATTTATCTATCAGTCCTACCAAGACATAACTATTTGTTCATCTTACTAACCAATGTAGGAATATTTATCTATCAGTCCTACCAAGACATAACTATTTGTTCATCTTACTCACTAATGTAGGAATATTTATCTATCAGTCCTACCAAGACATAACTATTTGTTCATCTTACTCACTAATGTAGGAATATTTATCTATCAGTCCTACCAAGACATAACTATTTGTTCATCTTACTCACTAATGTAGGAATATTTATCTATCAGTCCTACCAAGACATAACTATTTGTTCATCTTACTCACTAATGTAGGAATATTTATCTATCAGTCCTACCAAGACATAACTATTTGTTCATCTTACTCACTAATGTAGGAATATTTATCTATCAGTCCTACCAAGACATAACTATTTGTTCATCTTACTCACTAATGTAGGAATATTTATCTATCAGTCCTACCAAGACATAACTATTTGTTCATCTTACTCACTAATGTAGGAATATTTATCTATCAGTCCTACCAAGACATAACTATTTGTTCATCTTACTCACTAATGTAGGAATATTTATCTATCAGTCCTACCAAGACATAACTATTTGTTCATCTTACTCACTAATGTAGGAATATTTATCTATCAGTCCTACCAAGACATAACTATTTGTTCATCTTACTCACTAATGTAGGAATATTTATCTATCAGTCCTACCAAGACATAACTATTTGTTCATCTTACTCACTAATGTAGGAATATTTATCTATCAGTCCTACCAAGACATAACTATTTGTTCATCTTACTCACTAATGTAGGAATATTTATCTATCAGTCCTACCAAGACATAACTATTTGTTCATCTTACTCACTAATGTAGGAATATTTATCTATCAGTCCTACCAAGACATAACTATTTGTTCATCTTACTCACTAATGTAGGAATATTTATCTATCAGTCCTACCAAGACATAACTATTTGTTCATCTTACTCACTAATGTAGGAATATTTATCTATCAGTCCTACCAAGACATAACTATTTGTTCATCTTACTCACTAATGTAGGAATATTTATCTATCAGTCCTACCAAGACATAACTATTTGTTCATCTTACTCACTAATGTAGGAATATTTATCTATCAGTCCTACCAAGACATAACTATTTGTTCATCTTACTCACTAATGTAGGAATATTTATCTATCAGTCCTACCAAGACATAACTATTTGTTCATCTTACTCACTAATGTAGGAATATTTATCTATCAGTCCTACCAAGACATAACTATTTGTTCATCTTACTCACTAATGTAGGAATATTTATCTATCAGTCCTACCAAGACATAACTATTTGTTCATCTTACTCACTAATGTAGGAATATTTATCTATCAGTCCTACCAAGACATAACTATTTGTTCATCTTACTCACTAATGTAGGAATATTTATCTATCAGTCCTACCAAGACATAACTATTTGTTCATCTTACTCACTAATGTAGGAATATTTATCTATCAGTCCTACCAAGACATAACTATTTGTTCATCTTACTCACTAATGTAGGAATATTTATCTATCAGTCCTACCAAGACATAACTATTTGTTCATCTTACTCACTAATGTAGGAATATTTATCTATCAGTCCTACCAAGACATAACTATTTGTTCATCTTACTCACTAATGTAGGAATATTTATCTATCAGTCCTACCAAGACATAACTATTTGTTCATCTTACTCACTAATGTAGGAATATTTATCTATCAGTCCTACCAAGACATAACTATTTGTTCATCTTACTCACTAATGTAGGAATATTTATCTATCAGTCCTACCAAGACATAACTATTTGTTCATCTTACTCACTAATGTAGGAATATTTATCTATCAGTCCTACCAAGACATAACTATTTGTTCATCTTACTCACTAATGTAGGAATATTTATCTATCAGTCCTACCAAGACATAACTATTTGTTCATCTTACTCACTAATGTAGGAATATTTATCTATCAGTCCTACCAAGACATAACTATTTGTTCATCTTACTCACTAATGTAGGAATATTTATCTATCAGTCCTACCAAGACATAACTATTTGTTCATCTTACTCACTAATGTAGGAATATTTATCTATCAGTCCTACCAAGACATAACTATTTGTTCATCTTACTCACTAATGTAGGAATATTTATCTATCAGTCCTACCAAGACATAACTATTTGTTCATCTTACTCACTAATGTAGGAATATTTATCTATCAGTCCTACCAAGACAACTATTTGTTCATCTTACTCACTAATGTAGGAATATTTATCTATCAGTCCTACCAAGACATAACTATTTGTTCATCTTACTCACTAATGTAGGAATATTTATCTATCAGTCCTACCAAGACATAACTATTTGTTCATCTTACTCACTAATGTAGGAATATTTATCTATCAGTCCTACCAAGACATAACTATTTGTTCATCTTACTCACTAATGTAGGAATATTTATCTATCAGTCCTACCAAGACATAACTATTTGTTCATCTTACTCACTAATGTAGGAATATTTATCTATCAGTCCTACCAAGACATAACTATTTGTTCATCTTACTCACTAATGTAGGAATATTTATCTATCAGTCCTACCAAGACATAACTATTTGTTCATCTTACTCACTAATGTAGGAATATTTATCTATCAGTCCTACCAAGACATAACTATTTGTTCATCTTACTCACTAATGTAGGAATATTTATCTATCAGTCCTACCAAGACATAACTATTTGTTCATCTTACTCACTAATGTAGGAATATTTATCTATCAGTCCTACCAAGACATAACTATTTGTTCATCTTACTCACTAATGTAGGAATATTTATCTATCAGTCCTACCAAGACATAACTATTTGTTCATCTTACTCACTAATGTAGGAATATTTATCTATCAGTCCTACCAAGACATAACTATTTGTTCATCTTACTCACTAATGTAGGAATATTTATCTATCAGTCCTACCAAGACATAACTATTTGTTCATCTTACTCACTAATGTAGGAATATTTATCTATCAGTCCTACCAAGACATAACTATTTGTTCATCTTACTCACTAATGTAGGAATATTTATCTATCAGTCCTACCAAGACATAACTATTTGTTCATCTTACTCACTAATGTAGGAATATTTATCTATCAGTCCTACCAAGACATAACTATTTGTTCATCTTACTCACTAATGTAGGAATATTTATCTATCAGTCCTACCAAGACATAACTATTTGTTCATCTTACTCACTAATGTAGGAATATTTATCTATCAGTCCTACCAAGACATAACTATTTGTTCATCTTACTCACTAATGTAGGAATATTTATCTATCAGTCCTACCAAGACATAACTATTTGTTCATCTTACTCACTAATGTAGGAATATTTATCTATCAGTCCTACCAAGACATAACTATTTGTTCATCTTACTCACTAATGTAGGAATATTTATCTATCAGTCCTACCAAGACATAACTATTTGTTCATCTTACTCACTAATGTAGGAATATTTATCTATCAGTCCTACCAAGACATAACTATTTGTTCATCTTACTCACTAATGTAGGAATATTTATCTATCAGTCCTACCAAGACATAACTATTTGTTCATCTTACTCACTAATGTAGGAATATTTATCTATCAGTCCTACCAAGACATAACTATTTGTTCATCTTACTCACTAATGTAGGAATATTTATCTATCAGTCCTACCAAGACATAACTATTTGTTCATCTTACTCACTAATGTAGGAATATTTATCTATCAGTCCTACCAAGACATAACTATTTGTTCATCTTACTCACTAATGTAGGAATATTTATCTATCAGTCCTACCAAGACATAACTATTTGTTCATCTTACTCACTAATGTAGGAATATTTATCTATCAGTCCTACCAAGACATAACTATTTGTTCATCTTACTCACTAATGTAGGAATATTTATCTATCAGTCCTACCAAGACATAACTATTTGTTCATCTTACTCACTAATGTAGGAATATTTATCTATCAGTCCTACCAAGACATAACTATTTGTTCATCTTACTCACTAATGTAGGAATATTTATCTATCAGTCCTACCAAGACATAACTATTTGTTCATCTTACTCACTAATGTAGGAATATTTATCTATCAGTCCTACCAAGACATAACTATTTGTTCATCTTACTCACTAATGTAGGAATATTTATCTATCAGTCCTACCAAGACATAACTATTTGTTCATCTTACTCACTAATGTAGGAATATTTATCTATCAGTCCTACCAAGACATAACTATTTGTTCATCTTACTCACTAATGTAGGAATATTTATCTATCAGTCCTACCAAGACATAACTATTTGTTCATCTTACTCACTAATGTAGGAATATTTATCTATCAGTCCTACCAAGACATAACTATTTGTTCATCTTACTCACTAATGTAGGAATATTTATCTATCAGTCCTACCAAGACATAACTATTTGTTCATCTTACTCACTAATGTAGGAATATTTATCTATCAGTCCTACCAAGACATAACTATTTGTTCATCTTACTCACTAATGTAGGAATATTTATCTATCAGTCCTACCAAGACATAACTATTTGTTCATCTTACTCACTAATGTAGGAATATTTATCTATCAGTCCTACCAAGACATAACTATTTGTTCATCTTACTCACTAATGTAGGAATATTTATCTATCAGTCCTACCAAGACTATAACTATTTGTTCATCTTACTCACTAATGTAGGAATATTTATCTATCAGTCCTACCAAGACATAACTATTTGTTCATCTTACTCACTAATGTAGGAATATTTATCTATCAGTCCTACCAAGACATAACTATTTGTTCATCTTACTCACTAATGTAGGAATATTTATCTATCAGTCCTACCAAGACATAACTATTTGTTCATCTTACTCACTAATGTAGGAATATTTATCTATCAGTCCTACCAAGACATAACTATTTGTTCATCTTACTCACTAATGTAGGAATATTTATCTATCAGTCCTACCAAGACATAACTATTTGTTCATCTTACTCACTAATGTAGGAATATTTATCTATCAGTCCTACCAAGACATAACTATTTGTTCATCTTACTCACTAATGTAGGAATATTTATCTATCAGTCCTACCAAGACATAACTATTTGTTCATCTTACTCACTAATGTAGGAATATTTATCTATCAGTCCTACCAAGACATAACTATTTGTTCATCTTACTCACTAATGTAGGAATATTTATCTATCAGTCCTACCAAGACATAACTATTTGTTCATCTTACTCACTAATGTAGGAATATTTATCTATCAGTCCTACCAAGACATAACTATTTGTTCATCTTACTCACTAATGTAGGAATATTTATCTATCAGTCCTACCAAGACATAACTATTTGTTCATCTTACTCACTAATGTAGGAATATTTATCTATCAGTCCTACCAAGACATAACTATTTGTTCATCTTACTCACTAATGTAGGAATATTTATCTATCAGTCCTACCAAGACATAACTATTTGTTCATCTTACTCACTAATGTAGGAATATTTATCTATCAGTCCTACCAAGACATAACTATTTGTTCATCTTACTCACTAATGTAGGAATATTTATCTATCAGTCCTACCAAGACATAACTATTTGTTCATCTTACTCACTAATGTAGGAATATTTATCTATCAGTCCTACCAAGACATAACTATTTGTTCATCTTACTCACTAATGTAGGAATATTTATCTATCAGTCCTACCAAGACATAACTATTTGTTCATCTTACTCACTAATGTAGGAATATTTATCTATCAGTCCTACCAAGACATAACTATTTGTTCATCTTACTCACTAATGTAGGAATATTTATCTATCAGTCCTACCAAGACATAACTATTTGTTCATCTTACTCACTAATGTAGGAATATTTATCTATCAGTCCTACCAAGACATAACTATTTGTTCATCTTACTCACTAATGTAGGAATATTTATCTATCAGTCCTACCAAGACATAACTATTTGTTCATCTTACTCACTAATGTAGGAATATTTATCTATCAGTCCTACCAAGACATAACTATTTGTTCATCTTACTCACTAATGTAGGAATATTTATCTATCAGTCCTACCAAGACATAACTATTTGTTCATCTTACTCACTAATGTAGGAATATTTATCTATCAGTCCTACCAAGACATAACTATTTGTTCATCTTACTCACTAATGTAGGAATATTTATCTATCAGTCCTACCAAGACATAACTATTTGTTCATCTTACTCACTAATGTAGGAATATTTATCTATCAGTCCTACCAAGACATAACTATTTGTTCATCTTACTCACTAATGTAGGAATATTTATCTATCAGTCCTACCAAGACATAACTATTTGTTCATCTTACTCACTAATGTAGGAATATTTATCTATCAGTCCTACCAAGACATAACTATTTGTTCATCTTACTCACTAATGTAGGAATATTTATCTATCAGTCCTACCAAGACATAACTATTTGTTCATCTTACTCACTAATGTAGGAATATTTATCTATCAGTCCTACCAAGACATAACTATTTGTTCATCTTACTCACTAATGTAGGAATATTTATCTATCAGTCCTACCAAGACATAACTATTTGTTCATCTTACTCACTAATGTAGGAATATTTATCTATCAGTCCTACCAAGACATAACTATTTGTTCATCTTACTCACTAATGTAGGAATATTTATCTATCAGTCCTACCAAGACATAACTATTTGTTCATCTTACTCACTAATGTAGGAATATTTATCTATCAGTCCTACCAAGACATAACTATTTGTTCATCTTACTCACTAATGTAGGAATATTTATCTATCAGTCCTACCAAGACATAACTATTTGTTCATCTTACTCACTAATGTAGGAATATTTATCTATCAGTCCTACCAAGACATAACTATTTGTTCATCTTACTCACTAATGTAGGAATATTTATCTATCAGTCCTACCAAGACAACTATTTGTTCATCTTACTCACTAATGTAGGAATATTTATCTATCAGTCCTACCAAGACATAACTATTTGTTCATCTTACTCACTAATGTAGGAATATTTATCTATCAGTCCTACCAAGACATAACTATTTGTTCATCTTACTCACTAATGTAGGAATATTTATCTATCAGTCCTACCAAGACATAACTATTTGTTCATCTTACTCACTAATGTAGGAATATTTATCTATCAGTCCTACCAAGACATAACTATTTGTTCATCTTACTCACTAATGTAGGAATATTTATCTATCAGTCCTACCAAGACATAACTATTTGTTCATCTTACTCACTAATGTAGGAATATTTATCTATCAGTCCTACCAAGACATAACTATTTGTTCATCTTACTCACTAATGTAGGAATATTTATCTATCAGTCCTACCAAGACACAACTATTTGTTCATCTTACTCACTAATGTAGGAATATTTATCTATCAGTCCTACCAAGACATAACTATTTGTTCATCTTACTCACTAATGTAGGAATATTTATCTATCAGTCCTACCAAGACATAACTATTTGTTCATCTTACTCACTAATGTAGGAATATTTATCTATCAGTCCTACCAAGACATAACTATTTGTTCATCTTACTCACTAATGTAGGAATATTTATCTATCAGTCCTACCAAGACATAACTATTTGTTCATCTTACTCACTAATGTAGGAATATTTATCTATCAGTCCTACCAAGACATAACTATTTGTTCATCTTACTCACTAATGTAGGAATATTTATCTATCAGTCCTACCAAGACATAACTATTTGTTCATCTTACTCACTAATGTAGGAATATTTATCTATCAGTCCTACCAAGACATAACTATTTGTTCATCTTACTCACTAATGTAGGAATATTTATCTATCAGTCCTACCAAGACATAACTATTTGTTCATCTTACTCACTAATGTAGGAATATTTATCTATCAGTCCTACCAAGACATAACTATTTGTTCATCTTACTCACTAATGTAGGAATATTTATCTATCAGTCCTACCAAGACATAACTATTTGTTCATCTTACTCACTAATGTAGGAATATTTATCTATCAGTCCTACCAAGACATAACTATTTGTTCATCTTACTCACTAATGTAGGAATATTTATCTATCAGTCCTACCAAGACATAACTATTTGTTCATCTTACTCACTAATGTAGGAATATTTATCTATCAGTCCTACCAAGACATAACTATTTGTTCATCTTACTCACTAATGTAGGAATATTTATCTATCAGTCCTACCAAGACATAACTATTTGTTCATCTTACTCACTAATGTAGGAATATTTATCTATCAGTCCTACCAAGACATAACTATTTGTTCATCTTACTCACTAATGTAGGAATATTTATCTATCAGTCCTACCAAGACATAACTATTTGTTCATCTTACTCACTAATGTAGGAATATTTATCTATCAGTCCTACCAAGACATAACTATTTGTTCATCTTACTCACTAATGTAGGAATATTTATCTATCAGTCCTACCAAGACATAACTATTTGTTCATCTTACTCACTAATGTAGGAATATTTATCTATCAGTCCTACCAAGACATAACTATTTGTTCATCTTACTCACTAATGTAGGAATATTTATCTATCAGTCCTACCAAGACATAACTATTTGTTCATCTTACTCACTAATGTAGGAATATTTATCTATCAGTCCTACCAAGACATAACTATTTGTTCATCTTACTCACTAATGTAGGAATATTTATCTATCAGTCCTACCAAGACATAACTATTTGTTCATCTTACTTACTAATGTAGGAATATTTATCTATCAGTCCTACCAAGACATAACTATTTGTTCATCTTACTCACTAATGTAGGAATATTTATCTATCAGTCCTACCAAGACATAACTATTTGTTCATCTTACTCACTAATGTAGGAATATTTATCTATCAGTCCTACCAAGACATAACTATTTGTTCATCTTACTCACTAATGTAGGAATATTTATCTATCAGTCCTACCAAGACATAACTATTTGTTCATCTTACTCACTAATGTAGGAATATTTATCTATCAGTCCTACCAAGACATAACTATTTGTTCATCTTACTCACTAATGTAGGAATATTTATCTATCAGTCCTACCAAGACATAACTATTTGTTCATCTTACTCACTAATGTAGGAATATTTATCTATCAGTCCTACCAAGACATAACTATTTGTTCATCTTACTCACTAATGTAGGAATATTTATCTATCAGTCCTACCAAGACATAACTATTTGTTCATCTTACTCACTAATGTAGGAATATTTATCTATCAGTCCTACCAAGACATAACTATTTGTTCATCTTACTCACTAATGTAGGAATATTTATCTATCAGTCCTACCAAGACATAACTATTTGTTCATCTTACTCACTAATGTAGGAATATTTATCTATCAGTCCTACCAAGACATAACTATTTGTTCATCTTACTCACTAATGTAGGAATATTTATCTATCAGTCCTACCAAGACATAACTATTTGTTCATCTTACTCACTAATGTAGGAATATTTATCTATCAGTCCTACCAAGACATAACTATTTGTTCATCTTACTCACTAATGTAGGAATATTTATCTATCAGTCCTACCAAGACATAACTATTTGTTCATCTTACTCACTAATGTAGGAATATTTATCTATCAGTCCTACCAAGACATAACTATTTGTTCATCTTACTCACTAATGTAGGAATATTTATCTATCAGTCCTACCAAGACATAACTATTTGTTCATCTTACTCACTAATGTAGGAATATTTATCTATCAGTCCTACCAAGACATAACTATTTGTTCATCTTACTCACTAATGTAGGAATATTTATCTATCAGTCCTACCAAGACATAACTATTTGTTCATCTTACTCACTAATGTAGGAATATTTATCTATCAGTCCTACCAAGACATAACTATTTGTTCATCTTACTCACTAATGTAGGAATATTTATCTATCAGTCCTACCAAGACATAACTATTTGTTCATCTTACTCACTAATGTAGGAATATTTATCTATCAGTCCTACCAAGACATAACTATTTGTTCATCTTACTCACTAATGTAGGAATATTTATCTATCAGTCCTACCAAGACATAACTATTTGTTCATCTTACTCACTAATGTAGGAATATTTATCTATCAGTCCTACCAAGACATAACTATTTGTTCATCTTACTCACTAATGTAGGAATATTTATCTATCAGTCCTACCAAGACATAACTATTTGTTCATCTTACTCACTAATGTAGGAATATTTATCTATCAGTCCTACCAAGACATAACTATTTGTTCATCTTACTCACTAATGTAGGAATATTTATCTATCAGTCCTACCAAGACATAACTATTTGTTCATCTTACTCACTAATGTAGGAATATTTATCTATCAGTCCTACCAAGACATAACTATTTGTTCATCTTACTCACTACTAATGTAGGAATATTTATCTATCAGTCCTACCAAGACATAACTATTTGTTCATCTTACTCACTAATGTAGGAATATTTATCTATCAGTCCTACCAAGACATAACTATTTGTTCATCTTACTCACTAATGTAGGAATATTTATCTATCAGTCCTACCAAGACATAACTATTTGTTCATCTTACTCACTAATGTAGGAATATTTATCTATCAGTCCTACCAAGACATAACTATTTGTTCATCTTACTCACTAATGTAGGAATATTTATCTATCAGTCCTACCAAGACATAACTATTTGTTCATCTTACTCACTAATGTAGGAATATTTATCTATCAGTCCTACCAAGACATAACTATTTGTTCATCTTACTCACTAATGTAGGAATATTTATCTATCAGTCCTACCAAGACATAACTATTTGTTCATCTTACTCACTAATGTAGGAATATTTATCTATCAGTCCTACCAAGACATAACTATTTGTTCATCTTACTCACTAATGTAGGAATATTTATCTATCAGTCCTACCAAGACATCAACTATTTGTTCATCTTACTCACTAATGTAGGAATATTTATCTATCAGTCCTACCAAGACATAACTATTTGTTCATCTTACTCACTAATGTAGGAATATTTATCTATCAGTCCTACCAAGACATAACTATTTGTTCATCTTACTCACTAATGTAGGAATATTTATCTATCAGTCCTACCAAGACATAACTATTTGTTCATCTTACTCACTAATGTAGGAATATTTATCTATCAGTCCTACCAAGACATAACTATTTGTTCATCTTACTCACTAATGTAGGAATATTTATCTATCAGTCCTACCAAGACATAACTATTTGTTCATCTTACTCACTAATGTAGGAATATTTATCTATCAGTCCTACCAAGACATAACTATTTGTTCATCTTACTCACTAATGTAGGAATATTTATCTATCAGTCCTACCAAGACATAACTATTTGTTCATCTTACTCACTAATGTAGGAATATTTATCTATCAGTCCTACCAAGACAACTATTTGTTCATCTTACTCACTAATGTAGGAATATTTATCTATCAGTCCTACCAAGACATAACTATTTGTTCATCTTACTCACTAATGTAGGAATATTTATCTATCAGTCCTACCAAGACATAACTATTTGTTCATCTTACTCACTAATGTAGGAATATTTATCTATCAGTCCTACCAAGACATAACTATTTGTTCATCTTACTCACTAATGTAGGAATATTTATCTATCAGTCCTACCAAGACATAACTATTTGTTCATCTTACTCACTAATGTAGGAATATTTATCTATCAGTCCTACCAAGACATAACTATTTGTTCATCTTACTCACTAATGTAGGAATATTTATCTATCAGTCCTACCAAGACATAACTATTTGTTCATCTTACTCACTAATGTAGGAATATTTATCTATCAGTCCTACCAAGACATAACTATTTGTTCATCTTACTCACTAATGTAGGAATATTTATCTATCAGTCCTACCAAGACATAACTATTTGTTCATCTTACTCACTAATGTAGGAATATTTATCTATCAGTCCTACCAAGACATAACTATTTGTTCATCTTACTCACTAATGTAGGAATATTTATCTATCAGTCCTACCAAGACATAACTATTTGTTCATCTTACTCTTACTCACTAATGTAGGAATATTTATCTATCAGTCCTACCAAGACATAACTATTTGTTCATCTTACTCACTAATGTAGGAATATTTATCTATCAGTCCTACCAAGACATAACTATTTGTTCATCTTACTCACTAATGTAGGAATATTTATCTATCAGTCCTACCAAGACATAACTATTTGTTCATCTTACTCACTAATGTAGGAATATTTATCTATCAGTCCTACCAAGACATAACTATTTGTTCATCTTACTCACTAATGTAGGAATATTTATCTATCAGTCCTACCAAGACATAACTATTTGTTCATCTTACTCACTAATGTAGGAATATTTATCTATCAGTCCTACCAAGACATAACTATTTGTTCATCTTACTCACTAATGTAGGAATATTTATCTATCAGTCCTACCAAGACATAACTATTTGTTCATCTTACTCACTAATGTAGGAATATTTATCTATCAGTCCTACCAAGACATAACTATTTGTTCATCTTACTCACTAATGTAGGAATATTTATCTATCAGTCCTACCAAGACATAACTATTTGTTCATCTTACTCACTAATGTAGGAATATTTATCTATCAGTCCTACCAAGACATAACTATTTGTTCATCTTACTCACTAATGTAGGAATATTTATCTATCAGTCCTACCAAGACATAACTATTTGTTCATCTTACTCACTAATGTAGGAATATTTATCTATCAGTCCTACCAAGACATAACTATTTGTTCATCTTACTCACTAATGTAGGAATATTTAATGTAGGAATATTTATCTATCAGTCCTACCAAGACATAACTATTTGTTCATCTTACTCACTAATGTAGGAATATTTATCTATCAGTCCTACCAAGACATAACTATTTGTTCATCTTACTCACTAATGTAGGAATATTTATCTATCAGTCCTACCAAGACATAACTATTTGTTCATCTTACTCACTAATGTAGGAATATTTATCTATCAGTCCTACCAAGACATAACTATTTGTTCATCTTACTCACTAATGTAGGAATATTTATCTATCAGTCCTACCAAGACATAACTATTTGTTCATCTTACTCACTAATGTAGGAATATTTATCTATCAGTCCTACCAAGACATAACTATTTGTTCATCTTACTCACTAATGTAGGAATATTTATCTATCAGTCCTACCAAGACATAACTATTTGTTCATCTTACTCACTAATGTAGGAATATTTATCTATCAGTCCTACCAAGACATAACTATTTGTTCATCTTACTCACTAATGTAGGAATATTTATCTATCAGTCCTACCAAGACATAACTATTTGTTCATCTTACTCACTAATGTAGGAATATTTATCTATCAGTCCTACCAAGACATAACTATTTGTTCATCTTACTCACTAATGTAGGAATATTTATCTATCAGTCCTACCAAGACATAACTATTTGTTCATCTTACTCACTAATGTAGGAATATTTATCTATCAGTCCTACCAAGACATAACTATTTGTTCATCTTACTCACTAATGTAGGAATATTTATCTATCAGTCCTACCAAGACATAACTATTTGTTCATCTTACTCACTAATGTAGGAATATTTATCTATCAGTCCTACCAAGACATAACTATTTGTTCATCTTACTCACTAATGTAGGAATATTTATCTATCAGTCCTACCAAGACATAACTATTTGTTCATCTTACTCACTAATGTAGGAATATTTATCTATCAGTCCTACCAAGACATAACTATTTGTTCATCTTACTCACTAATGTAGGAATATTTATCTATCAGTCCTACCAAGACATAACTATTTGTTCATCTTACTCACTAATGTAGGAATATTTATCTATCAGTCCTACCAAGACATAACTATTTGTTCATCTTACTCACTAATGTAGGAATATTTATCTATCAGTCCTACCAAGACATAACTATTTGTTCATCTTACTCACTAATGTAGGAATATTTATCTATCAGTCCTACCAAGACATAACTATTTGTTCATCTTACTCACTAATGTAGGAATATTTATCTATCAGTCCTACCAAGACATAACTATTTGTTCATCTTACTCACTAATGTAGGAATATTTATCTATCAGTCCTACCAAGACATAACTATTTGTTCATCTTACTCACTAATGTAGGAATATTTATCTATCAGTCCTACCAAGACATAACTATTTGTTCATCTTACTCACTAATGTAGGAATATTTATCTATCAGTCCTACCAAGACATAACTATTTGTTCATCTTACTCACTAATGTAGGAATATTTATCTATCAGTCCTACCAAGACATAACTATTTGTTCATCTTACTCACTAATGTAGGAATATTTATCTATCAGTCCTACCAAGACATAACTATTTGTTCATCTTACTCACTAATGTAGGAATATTTATCTATCAGTCCTACCAAGACATAACTATTTGTTCATCTTACTCACTAATGTAGGAATATTTATCTATCAGTCCTACCAAGACATAACTATTTGTTCATCTTACTCACTAATGTAGGAATATTTATCTATCAGTCCTACCAAGACATAACTATTTGTTCATCTTACTCACTAATGTAGGAATATTTATCTATCAGTCCTACCAAGACATAACTATTTGTTCATCTTACTCACTAATGTAGGAATATTTATCTATCAGTCCTACCAAGACATAACTATTTGTTCATCTTACTCACTAATGTAGGAATATTTATCTATCAGTCCTACCAAGACATAACTATTTGTTCATCTTACTCACTAATGTAGGAATATTTATCTATCAGTCCTACCAAGACATAACTATTTGTTCATCTTACTCACTAATGTAGGAATATTTATCTATCAGTCCTACCAAGACATAACTATTTGTTCATCTTACTCACTAATGTAGGAATATTTATCTATCAGTCCTACCAAGACATAACTATTTGTTCATCTTACTCACTAATGTAGGAATATTTATCTATCAGTCCTACCAAGACATAACTATTTGTTCATCTTACTCACTAATGTAGGAATATTTATCTATCAGTCCTACCAAGACATAACTATTTGTTCATCTTACTCACTAATGTAGGAATATTTATCTATCAGTCCTACCAAGACATAACTATTTGTTCATCTTACTCACTAATGTAGGAATATTTATCTATCAGTCCTACCAAGACATAACTATTTGTTCATCTTACTCACTAATGTAGGAATATTTATCTATCAGTCCTACCAAGACATAACTATTTGTTCATCTTACTCACTAATGTAGGAATATTTATCTATCAGTCCTACCAAGACATAACTATTTGTTCATCTTACTCACTAATGTAGGAATATTTATCTATCAGTCCTACCAAGACATAACTATTTGTTCATCTTACTCACTAATGTAGGAATATTTATCTATCAGTCCTACCAAGACATAACTATTTGTTCATCTTACTCACTAATGTAGGAATATTTATCTATCAGTCCTACCAAGACATAACTATTTGTTCATCTTACTCACTAATGTAGGAATATTTATCTATCAGTCCTACCAAGACATAACTATTTGTTCATCTTACTCACTAATGTAGGAATATTTATCTATCAGTCCTACCAAGACATAACTATTTGTTCATCTTACTCACTAATGTAGGAATATTTATCTATCAGTCCTACCAAGACATAACTATTTGTTCATCTTACTCACTAATGTAGGAATATTTATCTATCAGTCCTACCAAGACATAACTATTTGTTCATCTTACTCACTAATGTAGGAATATTTATCTATCAGTCCTACCAAGACATAACTATTTGTTCATCTTACTCACTAATGTAGGAATATTTATCTATCAGTCCTACCAAGACATAACTATTTGTTCATCTTACTCACTAATGTAGGAATATTTATCTATCAGTCCTACCAAGACATAACTATTTGTTCATCTTACTCACTAATGTAGGAATATTTATCTATCAGTCCTACCAAGACATAACTATTTGTTCATCTTACTCACTAATGTAGGAATATTTATCTATCAGTCCTACCAAGACATAACTATTTGTTCATCTTACTCACTAATGTAGGAATATTTATCTATCAGTCCTACCAAGACATAACTATTTGTTCATCTTACTCACTAATGTAGGAATATTTATCTATCAGTCCTACCAAGACATAACTATTTGTTCATCTTACTCACTAATGTAGGAATATTTATCTATCAGTCCTACCAAGACATAACTATTTGTTCATCTTACTCACTAATGTAGGAATATTTATCTATCAGTCCTACCAAGACATAACTATTTGTTCATCTTACTCACTAATGTAGGAATATTTATCTATCAGTCCTACCAAGACATAACTATTTGTTCATCTTACTCACTAATGTAGGAATATTTATCTATCAGTCCTACCAAGACATAACTATTTGTTCATCTTACTCACTAATGTAGGAATATTTATCTATCAGTCCTACCAAGACATAACTATTTGTTCATCTTACTCACTAATGTAGGAATATTTATCTATCAGTCCTACCAAGACATAACTATTTGTTCATCTTACTCACTAATGTAGGAATATTTATCTATCAGTCCTACCAAGACATAACTATTTGTTCATCTTACTCACTAATGTAGGAATATTTATCTATCAGTCCTACCAAGACATAACTATTTGTTCATCTTACTCACTAATGTAGGAATATTTATCTATCAGTCCTACCAAGACATAACTATTTGTTCATCTTACTCACTAATGTAGGAATATTTATCTATCAGTCCTACCAAGACATAACTATTTGTTCATCTTACTCACTAATGTAGGAATATTTATCTATCAGTCCTACCAAGACATAACTATTTGTTCATCTTACTCACTAATGTAGGAATATTTATCTATCAGTCCTACCAAGACATAACTATTTGTTCATCTTACTCACTAATGTAGGAATATTTATCTATCAGTCCTACCAAGACATAACTATTTGTTCATCTTACTCACTAATGTAGGAATATTTATCTATCAGTCCTACCAAGACATAACTATTTGTTCATCTTACTCACTAATGTAGGAATATTTATCTATCAGTCCTACCAAGACATAACTATTTGTTCATCTTACTCACTAATGTAGGAATATTTATCTATCAGTCCTACCAAGACATAACTATTTGTTCATCTTACTCACTAATGTAGGAATATTTATCTATCAGTCCTACCAAGACATAACTATTTGTTCATCTTACTCACTAATGTAGGAATATTTATCTATCAGTCCTACCAAGACATAACTATTTGTTCATCTTACTCACTAATGTAGGAATATTTATCTATCAGTCCTACCAAGACATAACTATTTGTTCATCTTACTCACTAATGTAGGAATATTTATCTATCAGTCCTACCAAGACATAACTATTTGTTCATCTTACTCACTAATGTAGGAATATTTATCTATCAGTCCTACCAAGACATAACTATTTGTTCATCTTACTCACTAATGTAGGAATATTTATCTATCAGTCCTACCAAGACATAACTATTTGTTCATCTTACTCACTAATGTAGGAATATTTATCTATCAGTCCTACCAAGACATAACTATTTGTTCATCTTACTCACTAATGTAGGAATATTTATCTATCAGTCCTACCAAGACACTAACTATTTGTTCATCTTACTCACTAATGTAGGAATATTTATCTATCAGTCCTACCAAGACATAACTATTTGTTCATCTTACTCACTAATGTAGGAATATTTATCTATCAGTCCTACCAAGACATAACTATTTGTTCATCTTACTCACTAATGTAGGAATATTTATCTATCAGTCCTACCAAGACATAACTATTTGTTCATCTTACTCACTAATGTAGGAATATTTATCTATCAGTCCTACCAAGACATAACTATTTGTTCATCTTACTCACTAATGTAGGAATATTTATCTATCAGTCCTACCAAGACATAACTATTTGTTCATCTTACTCACTAATGTAGGAATATTTATCTATCAGTCCTACCAAGACATAACTATTTGTTCATCTTACTCACTAATGTAGGAATATTTATCTATCAGTCCTACCAAGACATAACTATTTGTTCATCTTACTCACTAATGTAGGAATATTTATCTATCAGTCCTACCAAGACATAACTATTTGTTCATCTTACTCACTAATGTAGGAATATTTATCTATCAGTCCTACCAAGACATAACTATTTGTTCATCTTACTCACTAATGTAGGAATATTTATCTATCAGTCCTACCAAGACATAACTATTTGTTCATCTTACTCACTAATGTAGGAATATTTATCTATCAGTCCTACCAAGACATAACTATTTGTTCATCTTACTCACTAATGTAGGAATATTTATCTATCAGTCCTACCAAGACATAACTATTTGTTCATCTTACTCACTAATGTAGGAATATTTATCTATCAGTCCTACCAAGACATAACTATTTGTTCATCTTACTCACTAATGTAGGAATATTTATCTATCAGTCCTACCAAGACATAACTATTTGTTCATCTTACTCACTAATGTAGGAATATTTATCTATCAGTCCTACCAAGACATAACTATTTGTTCATCTTACTCACTAATGTAGGAATATTTATCTATCAGTCCTACCAAGACATAACTATTTGTTCATCTTACTCACTAATGTAGGAATATTTATCTATCAGTCCTACCAAGACATAACTATTTGTTCATCTTACTCACTAATGTAGGAATATTTATCTATCAGTCCTACCAAGACATAACTATTTGTTCATCTTACTCACTAATGTAGGAATATTTATCTATCAGTCCTACCAAGACATAACTATTTGTTCATCTTACTCACTAATGTAGGAATATTTATCTATCAGTCCTACCAAGACATAACTATTTGTTCATCTTACTCACTAATGTAGGAATATTTATCTATCAGTCCTACCAAGACATAACTATTTGTTCATCTTACTCACTAATGTAGGAATATTTATCTATCAGTCCTACCAAGACATAACTATTTGTTCATCTTACTCACTAATGTAGGAATATTTATCTATCAGTCCTACCAAGACATAACTATTTGTTCATCTTACTCACTAATGTAGGAATATTTATCTATCAGTCCTACCAAGACATAACTATTTGTTCATCTTACTCACTAATGTAGGAATATTTATCTATCAGTCCTACCAAGACATAACTATTTGTTCATCTTACTCACTAATGTAGGAATATTTATCTATCAGTCCTACCAAGACATAACTATTTGTTCATCTTACTCACTAATGTAGGAATATTTATCTATCAGTCCTACCAAGACATAACTATTTGTTCATCTTACTCACTAATGTAGGAATATTTATCTATCAGTCCTACCAAGACATAACTATTTGTTCATCTTACTCACTAATGTAGGAATATTTATCTATCAGTCCTACCAAGACATAACTATTTGTTCATCTTACTCACTAATGTAGGAATATTTATCTATCAGTCCTACCAAGACATAACTATTTGTTCATCTTACTCACTAATGTAGGAATATTTATCTATCAGTCCTACCAAGACATAACTATTTGTTCATCTTACTCACTAATGTAGGAATATTTATCTATCAGTCCTACCAAGACATAACTATTTGTTCATCTTACTCTTACTCACTAATGTAGGAATATTTATCTATCAGTCCTACCAAGACATAACTATTTGTTCATCTTACTCACTAATGTAGGAATATTTATCTATCAGTCCTACCAAGACATAACTATTTGTTCATCTTACTCACTAATGTAGGAATATTTATCTATCAGTCCTACCAAGACATAACTATTTGTTCATCTTACTCACTAATGTAGGAATATTTATCTATCAGTCCTACCAAGACATAACTATTTGTTCATCTTACTCACTAATGTAGGAATATTTATCTATCAGTCCTACCAAGACATAACTATTTGTTCATCTTACTCACTAATGTAGGAATATTTATCTATCAGTCCTACCAAGACATAACTATTTGTTCATCTTACTCACTAATGTAGGAATATTTATCTATCAGTCCTACCAAGACATAACTATTTGTTCATCTTACTCACTAATGTAGGAATATTTATCTATCAGTCCTACCAAGACATAACTATTTGTTCATCTTACTCACTAATGTAGGAATATTTATCTATCAGTCCTACCAAGACATAACTATTTGTTCATCTTACTCACTAATGTAGGAATATTTATCTATCAGTCCTACCAAGACATAACTATTTGTTCATCTTACTCACTAATGTAGGAATATTTATCTATCAGTCCTACCAAGACATAACTATTTGTTCATCTTACTCACTAATGTAGGAATATTTATCTATCAGTCCTACCAAGACATAACTATTTGTTCATCTTACTCACTAATGTAGGAATATTTATCTATCAGTCCTACCAAGACATAACTATTTGTTCATCTTACTCACTAATGTAGGAATATTTATCTATCAGTCCTACCAAGACATAACTATTTGTTCATCTTACTCACTAATGTAGGAATATTTATCTATCAGTCCTACCAAGACATAACTATTTGTTCATCTTACTCACTAATGTAGGAATATTTATCTATCAGTCCTACCAAGACATAACTATTTGTTCATCTTACTCACTAATGTAGGAATATTTATCTATCAGTCCTACCAAGACATAACTATTTGTTCATCTTACTCACTAATGTAGGAATATTTATCTATCAGTCCTACCAAGACATAACTATTTGTTCATCTTACTCACTAATGTAGGAATATTTATCTATCAGTCCTACCAAGACATAACTATTTGTTCATCTTACTCACTAATGTAGGAATATTTATCTATCAGTCCTACCAAGACATAACTATTTGTTCATCTTACTCACTAATGTAGGAATATTTATCTATCAGTCCTACCAAGACATAACTATTTGTTCATCTTACTCACTAATGTAGGAATATTTATCTATCAGTCCTACCAAGACATAACTATTTGTTCATCTTACTCACTAATGTAGGAATATTTATCTATCAGTCCTACCAAGACATAACTATTTGTTCATCTTACTCACTAATGTAGGAATATTTATCTATCAGTCCTACCAAGACATAACTATTTGTTCATCTTACTCACTAATGTAGGAATATTTATCTATCAGTCCTACCAAGACATAACTATTTGTTCATCTTACTCACTAATGTAGGAATATTTATCTATCAGTCCTACCAAGACATAACTATTTGTTCATCTTACTCACTAATGTAGGAATATTTATCTATCAGTCCTACCAAGACATAACTATTTGTTCATCTTACTCACTAATGTAGGAATATTTATCTATCAGTCCTACCAAGACATAACTATTTGTTCATCTTACTCACTAATGTAGGAATATTTATCTATCAGTCCTACCAAGACATAACTATTTGTTCATCTTACTCACTAATGTAGGAATATTTATCTATCAGTCCTACCAAGACATAACTATTTGTTCATCTTACTCACTAATGTAGGAATATTTATCTATCAGTCCTACCAAGACATAACTATTTGTTCATCTTACTCACTAATGTAGGAATATTTATCTATCAGTCCTACCAAGACATAACTATTTGTTCATCTTACTCACTAATGTAGGAATATTTATCTATCAGTCCTACCAAGACATAACTATTTGTTCATCTTACTCACTAATGTAGGAATATTTATCTATCAGTCCTACCAAGACATAACTATTTGTTCATCTTACTCACTAATGTAGGAATATTTATCTATCAGTCCTACCAAGACATAACTATTTGTTCATCTTACTCACTAATGTAGGAATATTTATCTATCAGTCCTACCAAGACATAACTATTTGTTCATCTTACTCACTAATGTAGGAATATTTATCTATCAGTCCTACCAAGACATAACTATTTGTTCATCTTACTCACTAATGTAGGAATATTTATCTATCAGTCCTACCAAGACATAACTATTTGTTCATCTTACTCACTAATGTAGGAATATTTATCTATCAGTCCTACCAAGACATAACTATTTGTTCATCTTACTCACTAATGTAGGAATATTTATCTATCAGTCCTACCAAGACATAACTATTTGTTCATCTTACTCACTAATGTAGGAATATTTATCTATCAGTCCTACCAAGACATAACTATTTGTTCATCTTACTCACTAATGTAGGAATATTTATCTATCAGTCCTACCAAGACATAACTATTTGTTCATCTTACTCACTAATGTAGGAATATTTATCTATCAGTCCTACCAAGACATAACTATTTGTTCATCTTACTCACTAATGTAGGAATATTTATCTATCAGTCCTACCAAGACATAACTATTTGTTCATCTTACTCACTAATGTAGGAATATTTATCTATCAGTCCTACCAAGACATAACTATTTGTTCATCTTACTCACTAATGTAGGAATATTTATCTATCAGTCCTACCAAGACATAACTATTTGTTCATCTTACTCACTAATGTAGGAATATTTATCTATCAGTCCTACCAAGACATAACTATTTGTTCATCTTACTCACTAATGTAGGAATATTTATCTATCAGTCCTACCAAGACATAACTATTTGTTCATCTTACTCACTAATGTAGGAATATTTATCTATCAGTCCTACCAAGACATAACTATTTGTTCATCTTACTCACTAATGTAGGAATATTTATCTATCAGTCCTACCAAGACATAACTATTTGTTCATCTTACTCACTAATGTAGGAATATTTATCTATCAGTCCTACCAAGACATAACTATTTGTTCATCTTACTCACTAATGTAGGAATATTTATCTATCAGTCCTACCAAGACATAACTATTTGTTCATCTTACTCACTAATGTAGGAATATTTATCTATCAGTCCTACCAAGACATAACTATTTGTTCATCTTACTCACTAATGTAGGAATATTTATCTATCAGTCCTACCAAGACATAACTATTTGTTCATCTTACTCACTAATGTAGGAATATTTATCTATCAGTCCTACCAAGACATAACTATTTGTTCATCTTACTCACTAATGTAGGAATATTTATCTATCAGTCCTACCAAGACATAACTATTTGTTCATCTTACTCACTAATGTAGGAATATTTATCTATCAGTCCTACCAAGACATAACTATTTGTTCATCTTACTCACTAATGTAGGAATATTTATCTATCAGTCCTACCAAGACATAACTATTTGTTCATCTTACTCACTAATGTAGGAATATTTATCTATCAGTCCTACCAAGACATAACTATTTGTTCATCTTACTCACTAATGTAGGAATATTTATCTATCAGTCCTACCAAGACATAACTATTTGTTCATCTTACTCACTAATGTAGGAATATTTATCTATCAGTCCTACCAAGACATAACTATTTGTTCATCTTACTCACTAATGTAGGAATATTTATCTATCAGTCCTACCAAGACATAACTATTTGTTCATCTTACTCACTAATGTAGGAATATTTATCTATCAGTCCTACCAAGACATAACTATTTGTTCATCTTACTAACTAATGTAGGAATATTTATCTATCAGTCCTACCAAGACATAACTATTTGTTCATCTTACTCACTAATGTAGGAATATTTATCTATCAGTCCTACCAAGACATAACTATTTGTTCATCTTACTCACTAATGTAGGAATATTTATCTATCAGTCCTACCAAGACATAACTATTTGTTCATCTTACTCACTAATGTAGGAATATTTATCTATCAGTCCTACCAAGACATAACTATTTGTTCATCTTACTCACTAATGTAGGAATATTTATCTATCAGTCCTACCAAGACATAACTATTTGTTCATCTTACTCACTAATGTAGGAATATTTATCTATCAGTCCTACCAAGACATAACTATTTGTTCATCTTACTCACTAATGTAGGAATATTTATCTATCAGTCCTACCAAGACATAACTATTTGTTCATCTTACTCACTAATGTAGGAATATTTATCTATCAGTCCTACCAAGACATAACTATTTGTTCATCTTACTCACTAATGTAGGAATATTTATCTATCAGTCCTACCAAGACATAACTATTTGTTCATCTTACTCACTAATGTAGGAATATTTATCTATCAGTCCTACCAAGACATAACTATTTGTTCATCTTACTCACTAATGTAGGAATATTTATCTATCAGTCCTACCAAGACATAACTATTTGTTCATCTTACTCACTAATGTAGGAATATTTATCTATCAGTCCTACCAAGACATAACTATTTGTTCATCTTACTCACTAATGTAGGAATATTTATCTATCAGTCCTACCAAGACATAACTATTTGTTCATCTTACTCACTAATGTAGGAATATTTATCTATCAGTCCTACCAAGACATAACTATTTGTTCATCTTACTCACTAATGTAGGAATATTTATCTATCAGTCCTACCAAGACATAACTATTTGTTCATCTTACTCACTAATGTAGGAATATTTATCTATCAGTCCTACCAAGACATAACTATTTGTTCATCTTACTCACTAATGTAGGAATATTTATCTATCAGTCCTACCAAGACATAACTATTTGTTCATCTTACTCACTAATGTAGGAATATTTATCTATCAGTCCTACCAAGACATAACTATTTGTTCATCTTACTCACTAATGTAGGAATATTTATCTATCAGTCCTACCAAGACATAACTATTTGTTCATCTTACTCACTAATGTAGGAATATTTATCTATCAGTCCTACCAAGACATAACTATTTGTTCATCTTACTCACTAATGTAGGAATATTTATCTATCAGTCCTACCAAGACATAACTATTTGTTCATCTTACTCACTAATGTAGGAATATTTATCTATCAGTCCTACCAAGACATAACTATTTGTTCATCTTACTCACTAATGTAGGAATATTTATCTATCAGTCCTACCAAGACATAACTATTTGTTCATCTTACTCACTAATGTAGGAATATTTATCTATCAGTCCTACCAAGACATAACTATTTGTTCATCTTACTCACTAATGTAGGAATATTTATCTATCAGTCCTACCAAGACATAACTATTTGTTCATCTTACTCACTAATGTAGGAATATTTATCTATCAGTCCTACCAAGACATAACTATTTGTTCATCTTACTCACTAATGTAGGAATATTTATCTATCAGTCCTACCAAGACATAACTATTTGTTCATCTTACTCACTAATGTAGGAATATTTATCTATCAGTCCTACCAAGACATAACTATTTGTTCATCTTACTCACTAATGTAGGAATATTTATCTATCAGTCCTACCAAGACATAACTATTTGTTCATCTTACTCACTAATGTAGGAATATTTATCTATCAGTCCTACCAAGACATAACTATTTGTTCATCTTACTCACTAATGTAGGAATATTTATCTATCAGTCCTACCAAGACATAACTATTTGTTCATCTTACTCACTAATGTAGGAATATTTATCTATCAGTCCTACCAAGACATAACTATTTGTTCATCTTACTCACTAATGTAGGAATATTTATCTATCAGTCCTACCAAGACATAACTATTTGTTCATCTTACTCACTAATGTAGGAATATTTATCTATCAGTCCTACCAAGACATAACTATTTGTTCATCTTACTCACTAATGTAGGAATATTTATCTATCAGTCCTACCAAGACATAACTATTTGTTCATCTTACTCACTAATGTAGGAATATTTATCTATCAGTCCTACCAAGACATAACTATTTGTTCATCTTACTCACTAATGTAGGAATATTTATCTATCAGTCCTACCAAGACATAACTATTTGTTCATCTTACTCACTAATGTAGGAATATTTATCTATCAGTCCTACCAAGACATAACTATTTGTTCATCTTACTCACTAATGTAGGAATATTTATCTATCAGTCCTACCAAGACATAACTATTTGTTCATCTTACTCACTAATGTAGGAATATTTATCTATCAGTCCTACCAAGACATAACTATTTGTTCATCTTACTCACTAATGTAGGAATATTTATCTATCAGTCCTACCAAGACATAACTATTTGTTCATCTTACTCACTAATGTAGGAATATTTATCTATCAGTCCTACCAAGACAACTATTTGTTCATCTTACTCACTAATGTAGGAATATTTATCTATCAGTCCTACCAAGACATAACTATTTGTTCATCTTACTCACTAATGTAGGAATATTTATCTATCAGTCCTACCAAGACATAACTATTTGTTCATCTTACTCACTAATGTAGGAATATTTATCTATCAGTCCTACCAAGACATAACTATTTGTTCATCTTACTCACTAATGTAGGAATATTTATCTATCAGTCCTACCAAGACATAACTATTTGTTCATCTTACTCACTAATGTAGGAATATTTATCTATCAGTCCTACCAAGACATAACTATTTGTTCATCTTACTCACTAATGTAGGAATATTTATCTATCAGTCCTACCAAGACATAACTATTTGTTCATCTTACTCACTAATGTAGGAATATTTATCTATCAGTCCTACCAAGACATAACTATTTGTTCATCTTACTCACTAATGTAGGAATATTTATCTATCAGTCCTACCAAGACATAACTATTTGTTCATCTTACTCACTAATGTAGGAATATTTATCTATCAGTCCTACCAAGACATAACTATTTGTTCATCTTACTCACTAATGTAGGAATATTTATCTATCAGTCCTACCAAGACATAACTATTTGTTCATCTTACTCACTAATGTAGGAATATTTATCTATCAGTCCTACCAAGACATAACTATTTGTTCATCTTACTCACTAATGTAGGAATATTTATCTATCAGTCCTACCAAGACAGTCCTACCAAGACATAACTAACTATTTGTTCATCTTACTCACTAATGTAGGAATATTTATCTATCAGTCCTACCAAGACATAACTATTTGTTCATCTTACTCACTAATGTAGGAATATTTATCTATCAGTCCTACCAAGACATAACTATTTGTTCATCTTACTCACTAATGTAGGAATATTTATCTATCAGTCCTACCAAGACATAACTATTTGTTCATCTTACTCACTAATGTAGGAATATTTATCTATCAGTCCTACCAAGACATAACTATTTGTTCATCTTACTCACTAATGTAGGAATATTTATCTATCAGTCCTCTATTTGTTCATCTTACTCCAAGATCTTATATTGTAGGAATATCTATCAGTCCTACCAAGACATAACTATTTGTTCATCTTACTCACTAATGTAGGAATATTTATCTATCAGTCCTACCAAGACATAACTATTTGTTCATCTTACTCACTAATGTAGGAATATTTATCTATCAGTCCTACCAAGACATAACTATTTGTTCATCTTACTCACTAATGTAGGAATATTTATCTATCAGTCCTACCAAGACATAACTATTTGTTCATCTTACTCACTAATGTAGGAATATTTATCTATCAGTCCTACCAAGACATAACTATTTGTTCATCTTACTCACTAATGTAGGAATATTTATCTATCAGTCCTACCAAGACAACTATTTGTTCATCTTACTCACTAATGTAGGAATATTTATCTATCAGTCCTACCAAGACATAACTATTTGTTCATCTTACTCACTAATGTAGGAATATTTATCTATCAGTCCTACCAAGACATAACTATTTGTTCATCTTACTCACTAATGTAGGAATATTTATCTATCAGTCCTACCAAGACATAACTATTTGTTCATCTTACTCACTAATGTAGGAATATTTATCTATCAGTCCTACCAAGACATCTATTTGTTCATCTTACTCACTAATGTAGGAATATTTATCTATCAGTCCTACCAAGACATAACTATTTGTTCATCTTACTCACTAATGTAGGAATATTTATCTATCAGTCCTACCAAGACATAACTATTTGTTCATCTTACTCACTAATGTAGGAATATTTATCTATCAGTCCTACCAAGACATAACTATTTGTTCATCTTACTCACTAATGTAGGAATATTTATCTATCAGTCCTACCAAGACATAACTATTTGTTCATCTTACTCACTAATGTAGGAATATTTATCTATCAGTCCTACCAAGACATAACTATTTGTTCATCTTACTCACTAATGTAGGAATATTTATCTATCAGTCCTACCAAGACATAACTATTTGTTCATCTTACTCACTAATGTAGGAATATTTATCTATCAGTCCTACCAAGACATAACTATTTGTTCATCTTACTCACTAATGTAGGAATATTTATCTATCAGTCCTACCAAGACATAACTATTTGTTCATCTTACTCACTAATGTAGGAAT
>NW_027467777.1:13033569-13092594 GCF_004210375.1 Tachypleus tridentatus | reverse complement strand
GTAAGATGAACAAATAGTTGTCTTGGTAGGACTGATGATGATACTTAAGATGCGAACAAAATATGTCTTGTAGGACTGATAGATAAATATTCCTACATTAGTGAGTAAGATGAACAAATAGTTATGTCTTGGTAGGACTGATAGATAAATATTCCTACATTAGTGAGTAAGATCAACAAATAGTTATGTCTTGGTAGGACTGATAGATAAATATTTATACTTTATTAGGTAGAATGAACAAATAGTTATGTCTTGGTAGGACTGATAGATAAATATTTATACTTTATTAGGTAGAATGAACAAATAGTTGTCTTGGTAGGACTGATAGATAAATATTCCTGCATTAGTGAGTAAGATGAACAAATAGTTGTCTTCAGAATGATAGAGATATTCTACATTTGTGAGTAAGATGAACAAATAGTTATGTCTTGGTAGGACTGATTGATAAATATTTATACTTTATTAGGTAGAATGAACAAATAGTTATGTCTTGGTAGGACTGATAGATAAATATTCCTACATTAGTGAGTAAGATGAACAAATAGTTATGTCTTGGTAGGACTGATAGATAAATATTCCTACATTAGTAAGTAAGATGAACAAATAGTTATGTCTTGATAGGACTGATAGATAGATATTCCTACATTTGTGAGTAAGATGAACAAATAGTTATGTCTTGGTAGGAATGATGATATAAATATTCCTACATTAGTGAGTAAGATGAACAGATAGTTGTCTTGGTAGGACTGATAGATAAATATTCTTACATTAGTGAGTAAGATGAACAAATAGTTATGTCTTGGTAGGACTGATAGATAAATATTCCTATTTTATTAAGTAAGATGAACAAATAGTTGTCTTGGTAGGACTGATAGATAAATATTCCTACATTAGTGAGTAAGATGAAGAAATAGTTATGTCTTGGTAGGACTGATAGATAAATATTCCTACATTAGTGAGTAAGATGAACAAATAGTTATGTCTTGGTAGGACTGATAGATAAATATTCCTACATTAGTGAGTAAGATGAACAAATAGTTGTCTTGGTAGGACTGATAGATAAATATTCCTACATTAGTGAGTAAGATGAACAAATAGTTATGTCTTGGTAGGACTGATAGATAAATATTCCTACATTAGTGAGTAAGATGAACAAATAGTTATGTGTTGGTAGGACTGATAGATAAATATTTATACTTTATTAGGTAGAATGAACAAATAGTTATGTCTTATTAGGACTGATAGATAAATATTCCTACATTAGTGAGTAAGATGAACAAATAGTTATGTTTTGGTAGGACTGATAGATAAATATTTATACTTTATTAGGTAGAATGAACAAATAGTTGTCTTGGTAGGACTGATAGATAAATATTCCTGCATTAGTGAGTAAGATAGAACAAATACATGTCTTGGTAGGACTGATAGATAAATATTTATAATTTTGATTAGGTAGAATGAACAAATAGTTATGTCTTGGTAGGACTGATAGATAAATATTCTACATTAGTGAGCAAGATGAACAAATAGTTATGTCTTGGTAGCAGGACTGATAGATAAAAATATTCCTACATTAGTAAGTAAGATGAACAAATAGTTGTCTTGGTAGGACTGACAGATAAATAATATTATTCCTTACATTAGTAAGTAAGATGAAATGTAGTTGTCTTGGTAGGACTGATAGATAAATATTCCTACATTAATAAAGTAAGATGAACAAAGTTATGTCTGTAGGACTGATAGATAAATATTCCTACATTAGTTGAGCAAGATGAACAAATAGTTATGTTTTGGTAGGACTGATAGATAAATATTCCTACTTTAGTAAGTAAGATGAACAAAATAGTTGTCTTGGTAGGACTGGATAGATAATATTACATTAGTAAGTAAGATGAACAAAAATAGCGTTCTAGGACTGATAGATAAATATTCCTACATTAGTAAGTAAGATGAACAAATAGTTATGTCTTGGTAGGACTGATAGATAAATATTCCTACTTATAAAGATGAACAAATAGTTGTCTTAGGACTGATAGATAAATATTCCTACTTTAGTAAGTAAGATGAACAAATTAAATGCAGTAATCGATAGAGATAAATATTCCTACTTTATAAGTAAGATGAACAAAAGTAGGACTGATAGATAAATATTCCTACATTAGTGAGTAAGATGAACAAATAGGTATGTCTTGGTAGGACTGATAGATAAATATTTCTACTTTATTAGGTAGAATGAACAAATGGTTGTCTTGGTAGGACTGATAGATAAATATTCCTACATTTATGAAAAGATGAACAAATAGCTGTCTTGGTAGGACTGATAGATAAATATTCCTACATTAGTTAGTAAGATGAACAAATAGTTGTCTTGGTAGGACTGATAGATAAATATTCCTACATTAGTGAGTAAGATGAACAAATAGTTGTCTTGGTAGGACTGATAGATAAATATTTCTACTTTATTAGGTATAATGAACAAATAGTTGTCTTGGTAGGACTGATAGATAAATATTCCTACATTAGTGAAAAGATGAACATAGTTATGTCTTGGTAGGACTTATAGATAAATATTTTATACTATTAGTAGATGAACAAATAGTTCTGTCTTGGTAGGACTGATAGATAAATATTCCTAAATTAGTGAGTAAGATGAACAAATAGGTATGTCTTGGTAGGACTGATAGATAAATATTTCTACTTTATTAGGTAGAATGAACAAATAGTTGTCTTGGTAGGACTGATAGATAAATATTCCTACATTAGTGAGTAAGATGAACAAATAGTTGTCTTGGTAGAACTGATAGATAGATATTCCTACATTTGTAGTAGATGAACAAATAGTTATGTCTTGGTAGGACTGATAGATATTCCTATATTAGTGAGTAAGATGAACAAATAGTTATGTCTGGTGCAGGACTGATAGATAAATATTATATATTAGTGAGTAAGATGAACAAATAGTTATTCAGTAGGACTGATAGATAAATATTCCTACATTAGTGAGTAAGATGAACAAATAGTTATGTCTTGGTAGGACTGATAGATAAATATTCCTGCATTAGTGAGTAAGATGAACAAATAGTTATGTCTTGGTAGGACTGATAGATAAATATTTATACTTTATTAGTAAGATGAACAAATAGTTATGTCTTGGTAGGACTGATAGATAAATATTCCTACATTAGTGAGTAAGATGAACAAATAGTTATGTCTTGGTAGGACTGATAGACAGATATTCCTACATTTGTGAGTAAGATGAACAAATAGTTATGTCTTGGTAGGACTGATAGATAAATATTCCTACATTAGTGAGTAAGATGAACAAATAGTTATGTCTTGGTAGGACTGATAGATAAATATTTATATTTTATTAGGTAGGATGAACAAATAGTTCTGTCTTGGTAGGACTGATAGATAAATATTCCTACATTAGTGAGTAAGATGAACAAATAGTTATGTCTTGGTAGGACTGATAGATAAATATTCCTATTTTATAAAGTAAGATGAACAAATAGTTGTCTTGGTAGGACTGATAGATAAATATTCCTACATTAGTGAGTAAGATCAACAAATAGTTGTGTCTTGGTAGGACTTATAATAAATATTTATATTTTGTTGTGTAGGATGAACAAATAGTTCTGTCTTGCAGGACTGATAGATAAATATTCCTACATTAGTGAGTAAGATGAACAAAGAGGTATGTCTCTTGGTAGGACTGATAGATAAATATTTTGTTAGGTAGGAATGAACAAATAGTTGTCTTGGTAGGACTGATAGATAAATATTCCTACATTAGTGAGTAAGATGAACAAATAGTTTGTCTTGTAGAACTGATAGATAAATATTCCATTTGTGAGTAGATGAACAAATAGTTATGTCTTGGTAGACTGATAGATGTAAATATTCCTGGTATTAGTAGGATGAACAAATAGTTATGTCTTGGTAGACTGATAGACAAAATATCCTATATTAGTGAGTAAGATGAACAAATAGTTATGTCTTGGTAGGACTGATAGATAAATATTCCTACATTAGTGAGGATGAACAAATAGTTATGTCTTGGTAGGACTGATAGACAAATATTCCTGCATTAGTGAGTAAGATGAACAAATAGTTATGTCTTGGTAGGACTGATAGATAAATTTATACTTTGAAGAAGATGAACAAATAGTTATGTCTTGGTAGGACTGATAGATAAATATTCCTACATTAGTGAGTGTGAACAAATAGTTATGTCTTGGTAGGAATAGATATATTCTACATTAGGGCAAGATGAACAAATAGTTATGTCTTGGTAGGACTGATAGATAAATATTCCTACATTAGTGAGTAAGATGAACAAATAGTTGTCTTGGTAGGACTGATAGATAGATATTCCTACATTTGTGAGTAAGATGAACAAATAGTTATGTCTTGGTAGGACTGATAGATAAATATTCCTACATTAGTGAGTAAGATGAACAAATAGTTATGTCTTGGTAGGACTGATAGATAAATATTCCTACATTAGTGAGTAAGATGAACAAATAGTTATGTCTTGGTAGGACTGATAGATAAATATTTATACTTTATTAGGTAGAATGAACAAATAGTTATGTCTTGGTAGGACTGATAGATAAATATTTATACTTTATTAGGTAGAATGAACAAATAGTTGTCTTGGTAGGACTGATAGATAAATATTCCTACATTAGTGAGTAAGATGAACAAATAGTTATGTCTTGGTAGGACTGATAGATAAATATTTATACTTTATTTGTAGAATGAACAAATAGTTGGTCTTGGTAGGACTGATAGAAAATATTCCTACATTAGTGAGTAAGATGAACAAATAGTTATGTCTTGGTAGGACTGATAGATAAATATTCCTACATTAGTAAGTAAGATGAACAAATAGTTATGTCTTGGTAGGACTGATAGATAAATATTCCTACATTAGTGAGTAAGATGAACAAATAGTTGTCTTGGTAGGACTGATAGATAGATATTCCTACATTTGTGAGTAAGATGAACAAATAGTTATGTCTTGGTAGGACTGATAGATAAATATTCCTACATTAGTGAGTAAGATGAACAAATAGTTTTGTCTTGGTAGGACTGATAGATAAATATTCCTACATTAGTGAGTAAGATGAACAGATAGTTGTTTTGGTAGGACTGATAGATAAATATTCTTACATTGTGGTAAGATGAACAAAATAGTTATGTCTTGGTAGGACTGATAGATAAATATTCCTATTTTATTAAGTAAGATGAACAAATAGTTGTCTTGGTAGGACTGATAGATAAATATTCCTGCATTAGTGAGTAAGATGAAGAAATAGTTATGTCTTGGTAGGACTGATAGATAAATATTCCTACATTAGTGAGTAAGATGAACAAATAGTTATGTCTTGGTAGGACTGATAGATAAATATTTATATTAGTGAAAAAGATGAACAAATAGTTATGTCTTGGTAGGACTGATAGATAAATATTCCTACATTAGTGAGTAAGATGAACAAATAGTTATGTCTTGGTAGGACTGATAGATAAATATTCCTACATTAGTGAGTAAGATGAACAAATAGTTATGTCTTGGTAGGACTGATAGATAAATATTTATACTTTATTAGGTAGAATGAACAAATAGTTATGTCTTGGTAGGACTGATAGATAAATATTCCTACATTAGTGAGTAAGATGAAATAGTTTGCTATGTTGGTAGAAGTGATAGATAAATATTTATACTTTATTAGGTAGAATGACAAATAGTTATGTGTTGGTAGAAGTGATAGACAACTATAATTAACATACTGGTATGTTTTTGACAGGTACAGAATAATGGATATCAATCTCATGGAGACCGTTTGGTTTTATAGGTTCTCTTTATGTTTCCGAGAATGACCAAATATTCAACTCACGCGACATTTAAGTTTATATATAATGTCAATAGCTGACATCTGAATCAAACTTCTAAATTATAGACGTGAGGAAACATTATTTTATCATTATCACATGTGAACTGAGCGTTTTATTCTAATTTATCCGTCGGCATACATGTTCTCGAGCTAGAAACGGCACCTACAAACTGAACTTCCATCACTGTTTTACTAGGTTCATAGGACTAACTCAGTTTAAATTCCGGTACCTGGCCATAGAAACTCCTACATTAACATGTTTTTCTGGTAAAACGATAGTGCAGGTATGTTAATTTAGTAGTACCAGAAGCCCTTGAGAGAAAAGTTACGAATACAACTTTCTTGCACAGTTTTTACTTAATGTGTGCAATGCAAAAGGCTTAAGACAAGGAACATGTGGAATGTCTTGCTGTGATTTACTGGTTTGTGCGTATTGTTTTGTTGTTGTTGTTGAATTTCGCGCCAAAGCTACTTATTTACAAGAGAGATATATCCGTGTGTAATTTTGAACAGATAAACTAGAGGGGAGGTACCTAATGAAACAAGACCCCATCGCTAACTCTCGAACTACTCTGTACACTGAATTGGGGCATTTGACCTCAAACCTCAAACCTTTCTCACCGTTAGCGGGACATGAACAAACTACATGGCCACATAAGATCATAAGGTAAACTTACCAGAAGGTTAGCGGGACTTGAACAAACTATATGGCCACATAAAATCAGGTAAACTTACCACAGGTTAAGGGACATGAACAAACTACATGGCCACATAAAATCATAAGGTAAACTTACCAAAAGGTTAGCGGGACATGAACAAACTACATGGCCACATAAGATCATAAGGTAAACTTACCAGAAGGTTAGCGGGACATGAACAAACTACATGGCCACATAAAATCATAAGGTAAACTTACCAGAAGGTTAGCAGGACATGAACAAACTACATGGCCACATAAAATCATAAGGAAAATTACCAAAAGGTATGCTTTAAGGGTTGAAATTCAGTATAACAAAGTAATATAATATTATCTCATCTAGAGGTAATGAAAGGTAGAATCTCCCTTCAGTGTCATAGCGTTATGTCCGGATTTTAACGCTAGAAACCGAGTTTCGATACCCGTGATAGAGCAGAGATAGATAGCCCATTGAGCAGCTTTGTCGTTAATTACGAACAAACTAACAGCTGATTAATTTCTACTAATCTCTCAAGCTGCTTTCAATATATTCGCAACCATTTCATATTTGGTGTTCTGAAACTGGCCGAGCCAGAAACCAATAAAATATCTAATTTAGAACTGTTGATCAGAAGAAGGGTCACCAGCTACATCCGACCTAATAACAGGATTATCTGTCACTATTATAAGACGTCGTATATCGTAGCTCTAACCTTGGATCTTCAGATTTCTAACAGGCACATTAGACCAGCTAAGTCTGATCCGTTGAGTGAGAACCAACCATGTATAACAATGACATCACTCTAGTAAACTATCAAGTAACGTTCAACCTTTTTTGTGGAAGTAAGAGGAAAACAATCATTTCTAGAGTCGAGCACGTCTTGTATAAATTATACGTTAATTCGGAAATTAACATCACATCAAGTTAAATAATCAAAATTGTGTTGATACTCGATGAAAAATACAACTAAAATATGGAACACGGTATTCTAAAACCATATCTGTCACAAGAAGGCTTAAGATAAAATTATCATAAGCGATCTCTAAAGTTATGTATATAATTATAGTGTGGTTGTTTATAATTCGGCTTCCGCTACACGAGGGTTACCAGGGCCAACTGTCCCAAATTTAGCAGTGTAACACTAATGGGAAGGCAGTTTCTCTTCACACCCATCGCCAACTCTTTTCTATTAACAAATAATTAGATTGACCACAATATTATAAAGTTCCAGGACTGAAGAGGCAAAATGTTTGGAGAGATGGGGACTCGAACCTGTGACCTTCACATTGTGAATCGAGGGCGCGGAGAAATAGAAGCATAAAATGTAGAATATTATAAAATAAGTAATAACAGACATATCCAGCTACTTACTATAGACATATCCAGCTACTTACTATATTCAGTTACTTACTATAGACATATCCAGCTACTTACTTTAGACATATTTAGCTACTTACTATAGACATATCCAGCTACTTACATAGACATATCCAGTTACTTACTAGACTACAACCAGCTACTTACATTAGACATATCCAGCTACTTACTATAGACATATCCAGCTACTTACTATAGACATATCCAGTTACTTACTTTAGACATATCCAGCTACTTACATAACATATTTAGCTACTTACTATAGACATATCCAGCTACTCTACTATAAAACATATCCAGCTACTTACTTTAGACATATTTAGCTACATACTATAGACATATCAACTACTCTACTATAGACATATCCAGTTACTTACTCTTAGACATATCCAGCTACTTACATTGACATATTTAGCTACTTACTTATAGGACATATCCAGCTACTTACTATAGACATATCCAGTTACATACTTTGTATTTATAACTCCTAGGACATATTTAGCTACTTAGTATAGATGTATCCAGCCACTCATAGATAGACATATCCAGTTACTTTCTACTTTAGACATATCCAGCTACTTACTATATAGACATATCCAGCTACTTACTTTAACATATTTAGCTACATACTATAGACATATCAACTACTTACTATAGACATATCCAGCTACTTACTTTAGACATATCCAGTTACTTACTTTAGACATATTCAGCTACTTCATTGACATATTTAGCTACTCTTACTATAGACATATCCAGCTACTCTTACTATAGACATAATCCAGCTACTTACTTAGACATATCCAGCTACTTCTTACTATAGACATATCCAGCTATCACTTTAGACATATTTAGCTGCCTACTAGACATATCCAGCTACTTACTATAGACATATCTCTACTATAGACATATCCAGTTACTTACTTTAGACATATCCAGCTACTAGAACATAGTTAGCTACTTTAGACATATCCAGCTACTTAATTTAGACATATTTAGCTACTTACTTCATAGACACATCCAGCTACTTACTATAGACATATCCAGCCACTTACTCTTTAGACATATCCAGCTACTGTAGACATATTTAGCTAATTACCATAGACATATCCAGCTACTTACTCTTTAGACATATCCAGCTACTTACTGTAGACATATTTAGCAACTTACTATAGACATATCCAGCTACTTACTTTAGACATATCCAGCCTATTTACTCTTTAACATTTATTTACCACTTAGACATATCCAGCTACTCTGAACATAGATATCCAGCTACTTTACTATAGACATATCCAGCTATTTTACTTTAGACATATCCAGCTATTTACTCTTTGATGATATTTAGCTACTTACTATCATAGACAGCTACTCTTTACTTTTAGACATATCCAGCTACTTACTATAGACATATTCAGTACTACTTACTATAGCCATATCCAGCTACTTACTTTAGACATATCCAGCTACTACTTTAGACATATTCGGCTACTTACGTTTCATTCAATAAACATCACAGTAGTCTACAAACTTATCTTTTCATGGATTTTAAATCAAATTCAGGAAATATTTTTGTTGTCTTCCTGTTTCTGAGTGTAAAACCCAAGGAATCCTATGTTTGTCAAACTTTGAAAACTAAGTTTTATATGGGTGCAAATTATATACAATATTTCATAAAATAACTTTCTGTTTGTTATTTTAATATCTTTCCAGATCATTTCTTATTCCCTTAGTACGGTTTATGATCCATCAACTGCTGCCCAAAATTCATCGAAATCGTTCTTCATTATTATTACAGAATAATTATCATTTCACTTACTTTATATTCACACAGTAGGATATTCCAATATCTTACATATTCCAAATATCTTACAAATTCCAAATATCTTACAAATTATTATTGATACTCTGGGATACTGAAACTTTACCTGTGTCCAATCGCTTTCATCGAATCTCAAAGAGATTTTTTTGAAATACGTCACCGACTTCCTTCTATTCCAAGACAGTGATTATAACCCATCACCACTTTAGTTAGATATATATAATACGATTTGTTCATTTCTGCAAAAAAAGAAAATTATTTAAGTTTTTGTAAACAATGTCACACTCCTTGATAGTCATCATAGGTTGTGAGAACACTAAATGTTCAGCTCACTGGACATCACGCTTGTCCATCATTGACCAGTGATCGACTAATTAACCACCATCTTGATAAACCTACAGCTGTTCGAACTATATTAACATTTATAAACCCCAGGAATATATCACAAAGTTCGTCATCTTTAGTAAAATATATCACACAACAATAGAAAGCTGAGAAATGGTTCTCGTATCAATACTTTAATATAAGATAAGATCCACAAACAGAGAACTCTTATTTCGCTTTTAATTTTACTGCTTACACAAGTATGACGTCATTCTGGCCAGAAAAACAATAACAAAACACTCGATTTCTGTAAATGGGATTTCAATAGTGGATCATATTTTCGTACAATGTACCAGTTTAACATAACTACCTCGGTCAGCAGACTCTGATTTCACATAACTACCTCGGTCAGCAGACTTAGATTTCACATAACTACCTCGGTTAGCAGACTCTAGATTTAACATAACTACCTCGGTCAGCAGACTCTAGATTTCACATAACTACCTCGGTTAGCAGACTCTAGATTTCCATAACTACTCGGTTAGCAGACTCTGATTTACATAACTACCTGCTAGCAGACTCTAGATTTCACATAACCACCTCGGTCAGCAGACTCTAGATTTCACATAACTACCTCGGTTAGCAGACTCTAGATTTCACATAACTACCTCGGATAGCAGACTCTAGATTTCACATAACTACCTCGGTTAGCAGACTCACATAACTACCTCGGTTAGCAGACTCTAATGATTCTATGACTTCTAAACACTATTGTTACCACCCAAATATCGTACCACGTTCATTAATCTTTTCATAAGGTCTCTATTTACCTTTTTCTTTAATTTATTGGCTAGGATATTTATAGACGGCATTTTAAATCAGATGAATGAAAGCTTGGAAAGTGAAGGAGCTATTTCGCACACAAGTCTATCTGTACTAACCATTCCATTTAGCAGGAAAAGGAAGTATATTTCCTATCCACCACCAATACTTTAAGTATTACCAACAGGAGAATTGACCGTGACATTATAACGCTTTCACGGCTGAAGCATGAGTAAGCAGTGGTGAGGGGAAGGGTTGGCAATGCAGAGGCATAAGCTATGCAGAGCTATTCTTAGACTTAGCGATCTTTTTCTAAAGAAGTTTATTACTAAAATTTTATAAACTTTACATGAGTTACAGCCCCTTGAATCCATATCATCAAACCTAAACCACAGTATAATATAATATTAATGCACCTGCATATCCGTGACATCACAGAGGTAACAAACAGTCACGAGTGTGGAAAATCATGAGAAAACAGTTTCCATGTATCACAAGAAAATTAACTATAAGTTATTATGTTAACTATAAGTTATTATTATTATTATATTAACTATAAGTTATTATTATGTTAGCTATGTTATTATTTTATTATTATATTAACTATAAGTTATTATTTTATTATTATATTAACTATAAGTTATTATTATATTAACTATGAGTTATTATTTTATTATTATATGAACTATAAATTATTATTTTATTATTAGTAATTTATTATTTTATTATTATATAGTCTATAAATTGTCAACAAAGTTCCACGTGTATTATGAACTAAGATAAACCTGGCAGGCTTCATTTATACCACAGTAGAGACCAATATAACATTCAAAATAAGTTGTTTGTAATATAAATATGAATTTGAAATTTTATTCAGAAAGTTATTCACGTAAGAAGCATTTTATAGTTTAAAGAGTATATTATGTAACAAAACGTTTTAGTTAGAAATAAAGACTTTTCTAATTGGAATAAAAGTATTTTGATAGTTGTAGTCCAGATTTTGTGACGACATACTTTTGTCCGTACAAGGTGATTAAAATATGTCGGTATAGTAGACTGGTTCCTATGAACCAATTATGTTCATAACGTATACAGCTGATATTTAAAATATTTGTATGAAATATAAGAAAGTACTGCTTCCTTCCACAGACCGCACGCTATTGTTTTTTTTTTTGTTTTGAATTTCACGCTACTGAGGGCTTATATGTTACGTCCTAATTTAGCAGTGTAAGACTAGAGGGAAGGCAGCTAGTCATCACCACCACCGCCAACTCTTGGGCTTCTTTTACCAACGAATAGTGGGATTGACCGTCACATTATAACGCCCACGGCTGAAAGGGCGAGCCTTTGGCGGGAGGAACCGCGACCCCAGATTACATGAGAGAGTCGCACGCCTTAACGCGCTTTACTATGGCTGGCCTTCACGCTATTGTTAACCACCCAACCATGTCGAGCCATATATATTTATAATGCTGAATTTTCAAGTTTATCTTCTACTGGCCTCCATAGCAGAACAAGTGGTAAATTAGGTCGTCTTAGAATAAAGACTATCTGCTGTTGCAAAAGGGGAATCTGTTCCTGATTCTATGTTGTAAGTCTGTAGTATTATTACTCTAAACCCAATTTGATATATGTGTAATGTTACAGCAAGCATCCATGTATGATTATGTCACTATACGAACTAAAATTGCATTTGTCCAAATATGGTTCATATAATCCGGTTGTAGTGTTCACTGCAAATCTAGATAATAAAAAGCTGTCTGCGCCCTATCCACCAAAGGGACATCGAAACTCGAGTAACTGTTGATTAGTTAAAAACACACACACACACATACGTTTATTCTGGAGTTTTGACTTGGCCCAATTATAATAAAGTTTGAATCATATGAACACGAAAACTGAAGTGATAAATGAAAAACTTCACCTTGATTGATTGCCATAAACTGGAATATTTCGGTAAAGTAAAGAAATAGCTAATAATCATTACATTTCAAGTAAACTTACCTGGAGTTAAGTAACTACATTAAAAAAAGGCTGCTGGTATAACTAAAACACAATGAAGCTTTATTGATGCGCGTAAGTAAAAACATACTACCTGAGGACGACACCTGCAGGTTTTTTCTTGAAACAGACCTTTCTTGTAACAGTTAAACGTCACGTTTTCTGTTTACATTGAAAGTCTTTGTTGTCTTGGCTGATCATTAGAGGCATATAAAACCAACGAGGATGTTCTTGAAACCTGAACTAAACACGAGAAACGGTTTCAAGATTTTACGTTCTCTTAACAAGTTTCACAGAACTGTTTGCAAATTCCAAACATTTATGTTAAAAAACAAGTTAAAAGTGTTCTATATGTTGCACCAGAGGCCAATATAATGAATTCCAATTTTCTATTAAGTAGTTTAGAATATAGCTTTAAAAAAAACAAATGTTGTAGGTTAAACCATTGAAAATAACAAGATATGCATATTTTTTTATATGTGGTACCGTATATACAACGTCTCGAGGCCTTGCATTACGCTTTATAACTGAACGTTAAAACCGTAAACGGAAAAGTTCTAAATCGAATTTCGCGTGAAAATATAGAAAAGAACGTGTCTAACAGTGTTTAATAACACTTGAAATGATATATAAATACAATTTATGTGCATGTATACATGTGTAGCAAATTTATCCCTTACGAGAGGTTGTCCGTTTAGACCACAACGGTATATATATACTGTAATATATAAGGCATGTGTGTGTATTAACAAGTCAGGTCAAAAAAAAATCAAACCAGGTCATTTCAATGGAAAATGTAACCACCCATCATTATCTATACCAACTTAAGACCAGGTACAACATAAAACCAGGTATTAAAAGGATAGATGTCACCAATTTTTATCAAATAAACCACATCATGTAAGTAGGACCAGCAGTTCAGCAACAGTTCACCACTGCCTCTTTGAACCCTTGTCGAAACCACAACGACTCTGGCGGACAACGTCTAATAAACAGCCAACCGGGGTTAACCAGTTAAGTGCATCAACCCAATGAACAAAGTAGCTCGCGAGTTAACCATCTGGTAAAGAACCAGAATACAATAAACTGGGAACGCATCAACCGGTTCATCAACCTTAACGCACGGAATGTGACGTGTGACGGCACTGTCCCAACCATTAACGCTTGTTACTGAACGTTCATAATCAGCAACTGATCATAAAGTAAATAAGGCTAAGAGAACAGAACCCAAAAGTTTCAGAAACCGGTGAGGGGAAATGAACAATGTACACCTAAACCGTGAAGGGCATGTTCCATTAAAGAATACCTGGATTGCCCAGAGATCTGATTGCAAACAACAGTAAAAGTTTTCAATGAGCCAGGTGAAACAGAATGTAACGAAAAGAATGCTGTGGATAACAGGGTAAATACATCCACCAGAAAGGTAAAGAAAACAACCCAATCAGTGAGATTTAGGAATAAATCTCGGGAATCTTCTAAGAATGTAATAAAGTAAATAGATACACACCGAACCTAGCAGGAATTAATGGAATACTGAAAGCACATATTGATACAAACACAAGAACTTCAAGCAACACAAAAGTACACTAAAGTACCAGACACCAGGAATAGACAATCACATATGGAACAGAATGTTCCTCTGGGTAGACATTTGTGAAATATTTAACACACTGTAAAAGGTCATAAGCACGTTCAAGAACATTGGAAATCACATGTAGAAAATGGTCAACAGTCTAACTAACCTTTCACTAGCGAAGGTGGTGTGGCCTTATGGCTAGGACAATCGATTTTTAGTCTGGTTTCGCAGGTTTAGATCACTCAACCGAACGTACGCTCTCTTCATTTTGTGAGAATATTTTAATGTACCGATCTATTTCACTATTCGTTCTATAAAGAACAGCCCAAGAGTTGGCGGTGGGTGGTGTCAATCAACCTGCCTTTTAAATATAATGTATATAAATTCTTAAAACTGGAGTGAAACTTTGTGAAATTTAACAACATAAAAGTGAAAAACAACGAAAGGAAATAAACAAAATTTGAATAATAATTAGACTAATTTCTAATAATAATTACACTATTTCTAATAATAATTAGACTCTTTTTAAATAATAATTAAACTATTTCTAATAATGATTAGACTATTTCTAATAATATTACACTATTTCAATAATAATTACACTATTTCTAATAATGATTACACTATTTCTATAATAATTAGACTATTTTAATAATAATTAGACTATTTCTAATAATAATTAACATTTCTAATAATTTAGACTATTTCTAATAATAATGGACTATTTCTAATAATAATTACAGTATTTAATAATAATTAGACTATTTCTAATAATGATTAGACTATTTCAAATTACTATTTCTAATAGTAATTACACTATTTCTATAATAATTAGGACTATTTCTAATAATACAGCATATTTCTAATAATAATTAGACTATTTCTAATGATAATTAGACTATTTCTAATGATAATTAAACTATTTCTAATAATGATTAGACTATTTCTAATAATGGTAATAATAATTATTTCTAATAATAATTACATTATTTCAATAATGATTAGACTATTTCTAATAATGATTAGACTATTTCTAATAATAATTATACTATTTCTAATAGTAATTACTAACTATTTCTAATAATATTGGACTATTTCTAATAATAATTACAGTATTTCTAATAATAATTAGACTATTTTTTAATGATAATTAGACTATTTCTAATGATAATTAAACTATTTCTAATAATACTATTTCTAACATAATTAGACTATTTCTAATAATAATTGACTATTTCTAATAATAATTAGGTATTTCTAATAATAATTAGACTATTTCTAATAATAATTATACTATTTCTAATAGTAATTACACTATTTCTAATAATAATTGGACTATTTCAATGTCAATAATTTACACTATTTCTAATAATAATAGACTATTTCTAATGATAATTGTATTTTTCAATGATAATTAAACTATTTCTAATAATAATTAGACTATTTCTAATAATAATTATACTATTTCTAATAATAATTACACTATTTCTAATAATGATTAACTATTTCTAATAATAATTATCTTCAATGATATTAGACTATTTCTAATAATAATTAGACTATTTCTAATAATAATTACACTATTTCTAATAATAATTAGACTATTTCTAATAATAATTACAGTATTTCTAATAATAATTACAGTATTTCTAATAATAATTATACTATTAATAATGATTAGTAACAAAAAGTGAAGACGTGAGTTTCAACAGTGAATCTTGTCTCACTTTATGTAGACATAAAACACAAGTTAATACTTACTCTGGTCTTCCCAGATCGAAATATATATATTTAGACTTCTGTACACGTTAAATGATTTATTGTATCTGTCTGAAGAATTTCTTTCTTTCCATGTTTTCATACGAAACTACACAAATGAATCTCTAATTTTCTCTTCTAGTTAAAAACATAGCACACTAGATCACCTACAAAAGTTGTAACGTTTTAAACAAGACTCAAAATCAAACGCTAGAGTTTTATGTCTCGTTTAAAAACATTCTAACTTTGAATTGATTGACGAGAAAGAAAGCAGAATAACGCCCACCGCCAACTCTTAGATTGTTCTTCTCTGACCAAATAATGGAATTTTATCATTAGTGTTAAAGTACACTCACGACTTTAATGTGGTGCCACACATTATGAACCACGATAACCAGTGGACCACAACCGAGTTATGTCCCAGAAAGGGCAAATGAATTATTAAATCAATCTTCGAAGAAAGTTTTACCACTTTATCCCTTCGTTTTCATTATGATAATGAATTTATTACGGATAAACCAGCCTGCTGTAGATGTATGTAGTTTCCCTATAGCTATCAAAATATACACAAAAGGCTTTGTGAATATTTGTTTATATGTCGACCACATAGTTCTATCAGTTTCATAATAATAAAATAAACATCAAATCACTGGAGACAACAGTTTTAATAGAATTCAGAATAGTATTTTCACAGATGACATCCATAATGAGGCAAATAATAAATTTACATTCTGATTCAGGGACAACGGTAAGTCTATGGATTTACAACACTAAAATCAGGGGTTCGATTCCCTTTGGTAGACACAGCAGATAGGCCGGAGCGGTTTGTCTACGGACTCACGCCACTGGAAACCGGGTTTCGATACCCGTAGTGGGTAGAGCACAGATAGACCACCGCCTTGTTTTCTGTTTAATTCAAAACAATCAAACCGATTTGCTACAATAAAAAAACACTCATATATTTCCTCGTAAACGAAACGTCCATGAAATTATCGATACGGTTCTGGTTGAACTGTTTGTAATGGTCAGATACCATCAATTATACATAGAGAACAGCTCACACAATGACTACAAACTATACTGCGCATGTGTGGAAACTGGACGATAAATGGTAAGGAGACAAGAATTTCCGTTTATATTGTTGTACCCTGATATTGTTATATTGTTGTACCCTGATATTGTTATATTGTTGTACCCTGCTATTGTTATATTGTTTTTACCCTGATATTGTTATATTGTTGTACCCTGATATTGTTATATTGTTTTACCCTGTATTGTTATATTGTTGTACCCTGCTATTGTTATATTGTTGTACCCTGATACTGTTATATTGTTGTACCCCTGCTATTGTTATATTGTTGTTCCATTGCTACTCTTGTATTGTTCTACCTCTATTTGATTATATTGTTGTACCCTGATACTGTTATATCCATGTCCTTCTGCTATTGTTATTTTAAAACCCTGCTACTGTTATATTATTGTACCCTGCTATTGTTATATTGTTGTACCCTGCTACTGTTATATTTGTTGTACCCTGCTATTGTTATATTGTTTGTACCCTGCATTCTGTTATATTTTTGTACCACTGCTATTGTTATAATTGTTGTACTTCTTACATATTGTATTATTTGTCTGCTATTTATATTGTTGTACCCTGTTTACTGTTATATTGTTGTACCCCTGCTATTGTTATATTGTTGTACCCCTGCTTTATTGTTATATTGTTGTACCCTGCTACTGTTATATTGTTATACCTCTACTGTTATTTGCACCTACTAATTGTTGTACTTCTTATTACTGTTGTATTATTATACCCTGCTACTGTTATATTGTTGTAATTCTGCACTGTTATATTGTTGTACCCTGCATATTGTTATATTGTTGTACCCCTGCTACTGTTATATTTTCTGTACCCTGATATTGTTATACTGTTGTACTCTTTGCTACTGTTGTATTGTTGTACCCTGCTATTATATTGTTATAATTCCCTGCTACTGTTTATTTTTGCATCCTGCTATTGTTATAATTGTGTTGTACTTTGCTACTGTTATATTGTTAAACCCTGCTATTGTTATATTGTTGTACCCTGCTACTGTTATATTGTTGTACCCCTGCTATTGTTATATTGTTGTACCCTGATATTGTTATATTGTTGTACTCCTTGCTACTATTATATTGTTATTGGCCAATTCCCTACTGTTAATATTGTTGTACCCCTACTACTGTAATATTTTTGTACCTGATATTGTTATATTGTTGTACCCCTGCTACTGTTATACTGTTGTACCCTGCTACTGTTGTATTATTATACCCCTGCTACTGTTATATTGTTTCACAGACGGAAAAACTAGTCCTGTAGTTTATTTGTCGTTGGCAGTTCAAGTTTCTTGTTTATCTCGGGCGTGACTAGAGAATAAATACGTTTAAGTTGTTAGAAGTGTGATTCTTATGAACATACTCTTTTTGTACACTAATGTTCACCTCAAGGTCTACTTAACAATACAGATGTTCTTTCGAAAGTTTCCACGCAAGCAAATTCTGAACAAGGGGCTGAGCCGCTAAATGTAGGATTGTTCCCAATTCTAGTTTGCATGTTAGGGCGCATTCATATTTTGATATAAAACTTTATCTTCTTATTTTGTGTAATATTTTGTTCTTGCTTAGACAAAATGTAAGTTTAGTTCAAAATAAAAGTGGCTCTTACATTTATATATCACAGACGAAACAGACCCACGCTAAGATAGTAAAGTTTAAAATATAGACTTACACACCGCTGCCAGCAAATACAGATTTACATTGCTTCCAGCAAATATAGATTCTTACACACCGCTTCCAGCAAATACAGATTTACACACTGCTTCCAGCAAATACAGACTTACACACTGCTGCCAGCAAATACAGATTCTTACACACTGCTTCCAGCAAATACAGACTTACACACTGCTTCCAGCAAATACAGACTTACACACTGCTGCCAGCAAATACAGACTTATACACTGCTTCCAGCAAATACAGACTTACACACTGCTGCCAGCAAATACAGACTTCTGCACACACTGCTGCCAGCAAATACAGACTTACACACTGCTGCCAGACAATGTTATCCTTGAAATGTTTCCTCCATTATTCAAGTGGTTGTAACAAAAGAAAACCATCAGGTTTTGTTTAGACTGTGACATCACTAACTGAGTACAATGAAAAACTGGCTACCACCCTTGGCCCATGGATGTGGTTCTGGGTGTTTACAAACACGCCACCTACGGTGTCAAGGTTTGAGTGTTCGGTATTTCGAATCGGAATTTTTTCTTCTTTTTTTTCCTGGTGGATATTAGAACACTGGATAATTAATTAATTTTACTATATATAAGTGGAATGTAGACATCAAGGTTAACATAGGTACAAGGTTAATAGTCGAAAACAATACAGTGTTCTATTTTATCGAAACCGTGTCATATAATGAACGACCTATTCAAATGGGAACACAAACATTACAACACAGAAGCATGCTTTTCTATGGAGTTCTACAAACATGTACCGTCAACATTTTGCTATACAAAGGAGTTTATTTAATTTCTATCTGACATCATAATAACACACTTAACTTATTTCTGTAATATCTGTAGTTTAACTCTGCTCTACGGTCCATATGATTAAGCTGTACTCTATGTGGTTTAATTTTACTGTACGATATCTGTAGTTTAACTCTGCTCTAAGGTCCACGTGATTAAGCTGTACTCTATGTGGTTTAATTTTACTCTACCATATCTGTAGTTTAACTCTGCTCTAGGATCCACGTGATTAAGCTGTACTCTGTGTGGTTTAATTTTACTCTACAATATCTGTAGTTTAACTCTGCTCTAAGGTCCACGTGATTAAGCTGTACTCTATGTGGTTTAATTTTACTCTACAATATCTGTAGTTTAACTCTGCTCTAAGATCCACGTGATTAAGCTGTACTCTATGTGGTTTAATTTTACTCTACCATATCTGTAGTTTAACTCTGCTCTAAGATCCACGTGATTAAGCTATATTCTATGTGGTTTAATTTTACTCTACAATATCTGTAGTTTAACTCTTCTAAGATCCACGTGATAAGCTGTACTCTATGTGGTTTAATTTTACTCTACGATATCTGTAGTTTAACTCTGCTCTAAGATCCACGTGATTAAGCTGTACTCTATGTGGTTTAATTTTACTCACCATATCTGTAGTTCAACTCTTCTCTAAGATCCACGTGATTAAGCTGTACTCTATGTGGTTTAATTTTACTCTACCATATCTGTAGTTTAACTCTTCTCTAAGATCCACGTGATTAAGCTGTACTCTATGTGGTTTAATTCTAGTCTACTTTAGTTTTCTTATGTTTTAACCCTACTTTATGATCTCAACAATTTAACCTTAATTTGTGATCTAACTTGACTCCATTCTATGATCTTTGTAGTTTAATTTAAGGTCACGATATACGTAATTTAACTTCTTTCTATTATTCCATCCTCTATTACCACTTTTTACATTTTATAGACCATTTAAGTAAGTAATCTATACAGATTTAGACCAACTTTGTGTGTAAAGCACTATTTATTATATACAACGCATCACGTACTAAACTACTATACATGGTTGGTGCATGAAAACTAAACCACATGCATCCATGGTTGTATAGTCTTGTCAAATTATCTTACACCCAAACGGTACCTCTAACTCACTAGGATAAATTAATATGCCACTAATATGGTCAAAGGAGGCGAGTGAAGCTATTGTATGGGTTGGTTAATCTAGTACGTGCGTGGGGACAGTACAAACGGTGAGAATCGGTTCATATTACTAAATGAATAAACTCTCACCAGTGAATCACACACACCTTCTTTCTCTGTATCCACAAATACTCTACTAGATGTACTACGGCAGCGTCCCCTGATATTGTTCTCTTTGAGAGTAGCAAATATTTTTATTTTTTTGTATAATCACTGACTTTTAGACCTCCATTAACTCATTAAAATCTGAGAACGACTGATCGTATATACACACATCGTGATAACAATACTCACTTAGTAACCAAACACTGTATACTAGTAATATACTACAACCAAACAATGTATACTAGTAATATACTACAACCAAACACTGTATACTACTAATATACTACAACCAAACACTGTATACTACTAATATACTACAAACCAAACACTGTATACTACTAATATACTACAACCAAACACTGTATACTACTAATATACTACAACCAAACACTGTATACTACTAATATACTACACAACCAAACACTGTATACTACTGATATACTACAACCAAACAACTGTATACTACTAGTAATACTACAACCAAACAATGTATACTAGTAATATACTACAACCAAACACTGTATACTAATAATATACTACAACCAAACACTGTATACTACTAATATACTACAACCAAACACTGTATACTACTAATATACTACAACCAAACACTGTATACTACTAATATACTACAACCAAACACTGTATACTACTGATATACTACAACCAAACAATGTATACTAGTATATACTACAACCAAACAATGTATACTAGTAATATACTACAACCAAACACTGTATACTACTAATATACTACAACCAAACAATGTATACTACTAATATACTACAACCAAAGACTGTATACTAGTAATATACTACAACCAAACACTGTATACTACTGATATACTACAACCAAACACTGTATACTACTAATATACTACAACCAAACACTGTATACTACTGATATACTACAACCAAACACTGTATACTACTGATATACTACAACCAAACACTGTATACTACTGATATACTACAACCAAACACTGTATACTACTGATATACTACAACCAAACACTGTATACTACTGATATACTACAACCAAACACTGTATACTACTGATATACTACAACCAAACACTGTATACTACTAATATACTACAACCAAACACTGTATACTACTGATATACTACAACCAAACACTGTATACTACTGATATACTACAACCAAACACTGTATACTAGTAATATACTACAACCAAACACTGTATACTACTGATATACTACAACCAAACACTGTATACTGCTAATATACTAAAACCAAACACTGTATACTAATAATATACTACAACCAAACACTGTATACTACTAATATACTACAACCAAAGACTGTATACTAGTAATATACTACAACCAAACACTGTATACTAGTAATATACTACAACCAAACACTGTATATACTACTGATATACTACAACCAAACACTGTATACTAGTAATATACTACAACCAAACACTGTATACTACTAATATACTACAACCAAACACTGTATACTACTGATATACTACAACCAAACACTGTATACTAGTAATATACTACAACCAAACAATGTATACTAGTAATATACTACAACCAAACACTGTATACTAGTAATATACTACAACCAAACACTGTATACTACTAATATACTACAACCAAACACTGTATACTACTACTATATACTACAACCAAACACTGTATACTAGTAATATACTACAACCAAACACTGTATACTACTGATATACTACAACCAAACACTGTATACTACTGATATACTACAACCAAACACTGTATACTACTGATATACTACAACCAAACACTGTATACTAGTAATATACTACAACCAAACACTGTATACTACTAATATACTACAACCAAACACTGTATACTACTGATATACTACAACCAAACACTGTATACTACTAATATACTACAACCAAACACTGTATACTAGTAATATACTACTAACCAAACACTGTATACTACTAATATACTACAACCAAACACTGTATACTACTACTATATACTACAACCAAACACTGTATACTACTGATATACTACAAACCAAACACTGTATACTAGTAATATAACTACAACCAAAACACTGTATACTACTAACCACTACTACAACCACCAACACTGTATACTAGTAATATACTACAACCAAACACTGTATACTAGTAATATACTACAACCAAACACTGTATACTACTAATATACTACAACCAAACACTGTATACTAGTAATATACTACAACCAAACACTGTATACTATTGACATACTACAACCAAACACTGTATACTACTGATATACTACAACCAAACACTGTATACTACTGATATACTACAACCAAACACTGTATACTACTGATATACTACAACCAAACACTGTATACTATTGATATACTACAACCAAACACTGTATACTACTGATATACTACAACCAAACACTGTATACTACTGATATACTACAACCAAACACTGTATACTACTAATATACTACAACCAAACACTGTATACTACTAATATACTACAACCAAACACTGTATACTAGTAATATACTACAACCAAACACTGTATACTAGTAATATACTACAACCAAAGACTGTATACTAGTAATATACTACAACCAAACACTGTATACTACTGATATACTACTAACCAAACACTGTATACTAGTAATATACTACAACCAAACACTGTATACTACTAATATACTAACAAAAAAACACTGTATACTACTAATATACTACAACCAAACACTGTATACTAGTAATATACTACAACTAAACGCTGTATACCACTAATATACTACAACCAAACACTGTAGAATAGTAATATACTACAACCAAACACTGTATACTAGTAATATACTACAACCAAACACTGTATACTACTAATATACTACAACCAAACACTGTATACTAGTAATATACTACAACCAAACACTGTATACTATTGACATACTACAACCAAACACTGTATACTACTGATATACTACAACCAAACACTGTATACTACTGATATACTACAACCAAACACTGTATACTACTGATATACTACAACCAAACACTGTATACTACTGATATACTACAACCAAACACTGTATACTACTAATATACTACAACCAAACACTGTATACTAGTAATATACTACAACCAAACACTGTATACTACTAATATACTACAACCAAACACTGTATACTAGTAATATACTACAACCAAAGACTGTATACTAGTAATATACTACAACCAAACACTGTATACTAGTAATATACTACAACCAAACACTGTATACTACTGATATACTACAACCAAACACTGTATACTACTAATATACTACAACCAAACACTGTATACTACTAATATACTACAAACAAACACTGTATACTACTGATATACTACAACCAAACACTGTATACTACTGATATACTACAACCAAACACTGTATACTAGTAATATACTACAACCAAACACTGTATACTACTAATATACTACAAAAAACACTGTATACTACTAATATACTACAACCAAACACTGTATACTAGTAATATACTACAACCAAACACTGTATACTACTAATATACTACAAACAAACACTGTATACTACTAATATATTACAACCAAACACTGTATACTAGTAATATACTACAACCAAACACTGTATACTACTAATATACTACAACCAAACACTGTATACTAGTAATATACTACAACCAAACACTGTATACTACTAATATATCTTCAACCAAACACTGTATACTAGTAATATACTACAACCAAAACACTGTATACTAGTAATATACTACAACCAAACACTGTATACTACTAATATACTACAACCAAACACTGTATACTAGTAATATATTACAACCAAACACTGTATACTATTGACATACTACAACCAAACACTGTATACTACTGATATACTACAACCAAACACTGTATACTACTGATATACTACAACCAAACACTGTATACTACTGATATACTACAACCAAACACTGTATACTACTGATATACTACAACCAAACACTGTATACTACTAATATACTACAACCAAACACTGTATATACTAGTAATATACTACAACCAAACACTGTATACTACTAATATACTACAACCAAACACTGTATACTAGTAATATATACTACAACCAAAGACTGTATACTACTAGTAATATACTACAACCAAACACTGTATACTACTGATATACTACAACCAAACACTGTATACTAGTAATATACTACAACCAAACACTGTATACTACTAATATACTACACCAAAACACTGTATACTAGTAATATACTACAACCAAACACTGTATACTACTAATATACTACAAACAAACACTGTATACTACTAATATACTACAACCAAACACACTGTATACTAGTAATATACTACAACCAAACACTGTATACTACTAATATACTACAACCAAACACTGTATACTAGTAATATACTACAACTAAACACTGTATACTACTAATATACTTCAACCAAACACTGTATACTAGTAATATACTACAACCAAACACTGTATACTAGTAATATACTACAACCAAACACTGTATACTACTAATATACTACAACCAAACACTGTATACTAGTAATATATTACAACCAAACACTGTGTATACTACTGATATACTACAACCAAACACTGTATACTACTAATATACTACAACCAAACACTGTATACTACTAATATACTACAACCAAACACTGTATACTTCTGATATACTACAACAAAACACTGTATACTTCTGATATACTACAACAAAACACTGTATACTAGTAATATACTACAACTAAACACTGTATACCACTAATATACTACAACCAAACACTGTATACTAGTAATATACTACAACGAAACACTGTATACTAGTAATATACTACAACCAAACACTGTATACTACTAATATACTACAACCAAACACTGTATACTAGTAATATACTACAACCAAACACTGTATACTACTAATATACTACAACCAAACACTGTATACTAGAAATATACTACAACCAAACACTGTATACTACTAATATACAACAACCAAACATTGTATACTACTAATATACACAACCAAACACTGTATACTAATAATATACTACAACCAAACACTGTATACTAGTAATATACTACAACCAAACACTGTATACTAGTAATATACTACAACCAAACACTGTATACTATTGACATACTACAACCAAACACTGTATACTACTGATATACTACAACCAAACACTGTATACTACTGATATACTACAACCAAACACTGTATACTACTGATATACTACAACCAAACACTGTATACTATTGACATACTACAAACAAACACTGTATACTACTGATATACTACAACCAAACACTGTATACTACTAATATACTACAACCAAACACTGTATACTACTAATATACTACAACCAAACACTGTATACTAGTAATATACTACAACCAAACACTGTATACTACTAATATACTACAACCAAACACTGTATACTACTAATATACTACAACCAAACACTGTATACTAGTAATATACTACAACGAAAGACTGTATACTAGTAATATACTACAACGAAACACTGTATACTAGTAATATACTACAACTAAACAATGTATACTAGTAATATACTACAACCAAACACTGTATACTACTAATATACTACAACCAAACACTGTATACTACTAATATACTACAACCAAACACTGTATACTACTAATATACTACAAACAAACACTGTATACTAGTAATATACTACAACCAAACACTGTATACTACTGATATACTACAACCAAACACTGTATACTACTGATATACTACAAACAAACACAGTATACTAATAATATACTACAACCAAACACTGTATACTACTAATATACTACTACCAAACACTGTATACTACTAATATACTACAAACAAACACTGTATACTAGTAATATACTACAACCAAACACTGTATACTATTGATATACTACAACCAAACACTGTATACTACTGATATACTACAACCAAACACTGTATACTACTGATATACTACAACCAAACACTGTATACTACTGATATACTACAAACAAACACTGTATACTAATAATATACTACAACCAAACACTGTATACTACTAATATACAACAACCAAACACTGTATACTACTGATATACTACAACCAAACAATGTATACTAGTAATATACTACAACCAAACACTGTATACTACTAATATACTACAACCAAACACTGTATACTACTAATATACTACAACCAAACACTGTATACTAGTAATATACTACAACTAAACAATGTATACTAGTAATATACTACAACCAAACACTGTATACTACTGATATACTACAACCAAACACTGTATACTACTGATATACTACAAACAAACACTGTATACTACTAATATACTACTACCAAACACTGTATACTACTAATATACTACAAACAAACACTGTATACTAGTAATATACTACAACTAAACAATGTATACTAGTAATATACTACAACCAAACACTGTATACTACTAATATACTACAACCAAACACTGTATACTACTAATATACAACAAACAAACACTGTATACTACTAATATACTACAACCAAACACTGTATACTAGTAATATACTACAACCAAACACTGTATACTACTAATATACTACAACCAAACACTGTATACTACTAATATACAACAAACAAACACTGTATACTACTGATATACTACAACCAAACACTGTATACTACTAATATACTACAAACAAACACTGTATACTAGTAATATACTACAACTAAACAATGTATACTAGTAATATACTACAACCAAACACTGTATACTACTAATATACTACAACCAAACACTGTATACTACTAATATACAACAAACAAACACTGTATACTACTAATATACTACAACCAAACACTGTATACTAGTAATATACTACAACCAAACACTGTATACTAGTAATATACTACAACCAAACACTGTATACTACTAATATACTACTAATATACTACAACCAAACACTGTATACTAGTAATATACTACAACCAAACACTGTATACTAGTAATATACTACAAACAAACAACGTATACTAGTAATATACTACAACCAAACACTGTATACTAGTAATATACTACAACCAAACACTGTATACTAGTAATATACTACAACCAAACACTGTATACTACTAATATACTACAACCAAACACTGTATACTAGTAATATACTACAACCAAACACTGTATACTAGTAATATACTACAAACAAACAACGTATACTAGTAATATACTACACAACCAAACACTGTATACTAGTAATATACTACAAACAAACAACGTATACTAGTAATATACTACAACCAAACACTGTATACTAGTAATATACTACAACCAAACACTGTATACTACTTATATCCTCCAACCAAACACTGTATACTACTAATATACTACAACCAAACACTGTATACTAGTAATATACTACAACCAAACACTGTATACTACTAATATACTACAACCAAACACTGTATACTAGTAATATACTACAACCAAACACTGTATACTAGTAATATACTACAAACAAACAACGTATACTAGTAATATACTACAACCAAACACTGTATACTAGTAATATACTACAACTAAACACTGTATACTACTAATATACTACAACCAAACACTGTATACTACTAATATACTACTACCAAACACTGTATACTACTAATATACTACAAACAAACACTGTATACTAGTAATATACTACAACCAAACACTGTATACTACTGATATACTCACAACCAAACACTGTATACTACTGATATACTACAACCAAACACTGTATACTACTAATATACTACAACCAAACAAGCTACAGTAGTTCTTTTTAGTTATGTCAAGACAAGCTTCAGTTGTTCTTATTAGTTATCTCAAGACAAGCTTCAGTAGTTCTTATTACTTATCTCAAGCTTCAGTAGTTCTTATTAGTTATCTCAAGACAAGCTTCAGTAGTTCTTGTTGGTTATCTCAAGACAAGCTTCAGTAGTTCTTATTGGTTATCTCAAGACAAGCTTCAGTAGTTCTTATTAGTTATCTCAAGACAAGCTTCAGTAGTTCTTATTGGTTATCTCAAGACAAGCTTTAGTAGTTCTTATTAGTTATCTCAAGACAATCTTCAGTAGTTCTTATTAGTTATCTCAAGACAAGCTTCAGTAGTTCTTATTAGTTATCTCAAGACAAGCTTCAGTAGTTCTTATTAGTTATCTCAAGACAAGCTTCAGTAGTTCTTATTGGTTATCTCAAGACAAGCTTTAGTAGTTCTTATTAGTTATCTCAAGACAATCTTCAGTAGTTCTTATTAGTTATCTCAAGACAAGCTTCAGTAGTTCTTATTAGTTATCTCAAGACAAGCTTCAGTAGTTCTTGTTGGTTATCTCAAGACAAGCTTTAGTAGTTCTTATTAGATATCTCAAGACAATCTTCAGTAGTTCTTATTAGTTATCTCAAGACAAGCTTCAGTAGTTCTTATTAGTTATCTCAAGACAATCTTCAGTAGTTCTTATTAGTTATCTCAAGACAAGCTTCAGTAGTTCTTATTAGTTATCTCAAGACAAGCTTCAGTAGTTCTTATTACTTATCTCAAGCTTCAGTAGTTCTTATTAGTTATCTCAAGACAAGCTTCAGTAGTTCTTGTTAGTTATCTCAAGACAAGCTTCAGTAGTTCTTATTAGTTATCTCAAGACAATCTTCAGTAGTTCTTATTGGTTATCTCACGGCAAGCTTCAGTAGTTCTTATTAGTTATGTCAAGACAATCTTCAGTAGTTCTTATTGGTTATCTCAAGACAAGCTTCAGTAGTTCTTATTGGTTATCTCACGGCAAGCTTCAGTAGTTCTTATTAGTTATCTCAAGACAAGCTTCAGTAGTTCTTATTGGTTATCTCAAGACAAGCTTCAGTAGTTCTTATTGGTTATCTCAAGACAAGCTTCAGTAGTTCTTATTAGTTATCTCAAGACAAGCTTCAGTAGTTCTTATTAGTTATCTCAAGACAATCTTCAGTAGTTCTTATTGGTTATCTCACGGCAAGCTTCAGTAGTTCTTATTAGTTATGTCAAGACAATCTTCAGTAGTTCTTATTGGTTATCTCAAGACAAGCTTCAGTAGTTCTTATTGGTTATCTCACGGCAAGCTTCAGTAGTTCTTATTAGTTATCTCAAGACAAGCTTCAGTAGTTCTTATTACTTAGCTCAAGCTTCAGTAGTTCTTATTGGTTATCTCAAGACAAGCTTCAGTAGTTCTTATTACTTATCTCAAGCTCCAGTAGTTCTTATAAGTTATCTCAAGACAAGCTTCAGTAGTTCTTATTACTTATCTCAAGCTTCAGTAGTTCTTATTACTTATCTCAAGCTTCAGTAGTTCTTATTGGTTATCTCAAGACAAACTTCAGTAGTTCTTATTAGTTATCTCAAGACAAGCTTCAGTAGTTCTTATAAGTTATCTCAAGACAAACTTCAGTAGTTCTTATTAGTTATCTCAAGACAAGCTTCAGTAGTTCTTATTAGTTATCTCAAGACAAGCTTCAGTAGTTCTTGTTGGTTATCTCAAGACAAGCTTCAGTAGTTCTTATTGGTTATCTCAAGACAAGCTTCACTAGTTCTTATTAGTTATCTCAAGACAAGCTTCAGTAGTTCTTATTAGTTATCTCAAGACAAGCTTCAGTAGTTCTTATTGGTTATCTCAAGACAAGCTTTAGTAGTTCTTATTAGTTATCTCAAGACAAGCTTCAGTAGTTCTTATTAGTTATCTCAAGACAAGCTTCAGTAGTTCTTATTACTTATCTCAAGCTTCAGTAGTTCTTATTACTTATCTCAAGCTTCAGTAGTTCTTATTAGTTATCTCAAGACAAGCTTCAGTAGTTCTTGTTAGTTATCTCAAGACAAGCTTCAGTAGTTCTTATTAGTTATCTCAAGACAATCTTCAGTAGTTCTTATTGGTTATCTCACGGCAAGCTTCAGTAGTTCTTATTAGTTATCTCAAGACAAGCTTCAGTAGTTCTTATTGGTTATCTCAAGACAAGCTTCAGTAGTTCTTATTGGTTATCTCACGGCAAGCTTCAGTAGTTCTTATTAGTTATCTCAAGACAAGCTTCAGTAGTTCTTATTGGTTATCTCAAGACAAGCTTCAGTAGTTCTTATTGGTTATCTCAAGACAAGCTTCAGTAGTTCTTATTAGTTATCTCAAGACAAGCTTCAGTAGTTCTTATTAGTTATCCCAAGACAATCTTCAGTAGTTCTTATTGGTTATCTCAAGACAAGCTTCAGTAGTTCTTATTAGTTATCTCAAGACAATCTTCAGTAGTTCTTATTGGTTATCTCAAGACAAGCTTCAGTAGTTCTTATTGGTTATCCCAAGGCAAGCTTCAGTAGTTCTTATTAGTTATCTCAAGACAAGCTTCAGTAGTTCTTATTACTTAGCCAAGCTTCAGTAGTTCTTATTGGTTATCTCAAGACAAGCTTCAGTAGTTCTTATTACTTATCTCAAGCTCCAGTAGTTCTTATAAGTTATCTCAAGACAAGCTTCAGTAGTTCTTATTACTTATCTCAAGCTTCAGTAGTTCTTATTACTTATCTCAAGCTTCAGTAGTTCTTATTGGTTATCTCAAGACAAACTTCAGTAGTTCTTATTAGTTATCTCAAGACTAGCTTCAGTAGTTCTTATTAGTTATCTCAAGACAAGCTTCAGTAGTTCTTGTTGGTTATCTCAAGACAAGCTTCAGTAGTTCTTGTTGGTTATCTCAAGACAAGCTTCAGTAGTTCTTATTAGTTATCTCAAGACAAGCTTCAGTAGTTCTTATTAGTTATCTCAAGACAAGCTTCAGTAGTTCTTATTAGTTATCTCAAGACAAGCTTCAGTAGTTCTTATTAGTTATCTCAAGACAAGCTTCACTAGTTCTTATTAGTTATCTCAAGACAAGCTTCACTAGTTCTTATTAGTTATCTCAAGACAAGCTTCAGTAGTTCTTATTGGTTATCTCAAGACAAGCTTCAGTAGTTCTTATTGGTTATCTCAAGACAAGCTTCACTAGTTCTTATTAGTTATCTCAAGACAAGCTTCAGTAGTTCTTATTAGTTATCTCAAGACAAGCTTCAGTAGTTCTTATTGGTTATCTCAAGACAAGCTTTAGTAGTTCTTATTAGTTATCTCAAGACAAGCTTCAGTAGTTCTTATTGGTTATCTCAAGACAAGCTTTAGTAGTTCTTATTAGTTATCTCAAGACAAGCTTCAGTAGTTCTTATTAGTTATCTCAAGACAAGCTTCAGTAGTTCTTATTGGTTATCTCAAGACAAGCTTCAATAGTTCTTATTAGTTATCTCAAGACAAGCTTCAGTAGTTCTTATTAGTTATCTCAAGACAAGCTTCAGTAGTTCTTATTAGTTATCTCAAGACAAGCTTCAGTAGATCTTGTTGGTTATCTCAAGACAAGCTTCAGTAGTTCTTATTGGTTATCTCAAGACAAGCTTCAGTAGTTCTTATTAGTTATCTCAAGACAAGCTTCAGTAGTTCTTATTAGTTATCTCAAGACAAGCTTCAGTAGTTCTTGTTGGTTATCTCAAGACAAGCTTCCAGTAGTTCTTATTGGTTATCTCAAGACAAGCTTTAGTAGTTCTTATTAGTTATCCCAAGCAAGCTTCAGTAGTTCTTATTGGTTATCTCAAGACAAGCTTCAGTAGTTCTTATTAGTTATCTCAAGGCAAGCTTCAGTAGTTCTTATTAGTTATCTCAAGACAAGCTTCAGTAGTTCTTGTTGGTTATCTCAAGACAAGCTTCAGTAGTTCTTGTTGGTTATCTCAAGACAAGCTTCAGTAGTTCTTATTGGTTATCGCAAGGCAAGCTTCAGTAGTTCTTATTAGTTATCTCAAGACAAGCTTCAGTAGTTCTTATTAGTTATCTCAAGACAAGCTTCACTAGTTCTTATTAGTTATCTCATGGCAAGCTTCAGTAGTTCTTATTAGTTATCTCAAGACAAGCTTCAATAGTTCTTATTAGTTATCTCATGGCAAGCTTCAGTAGTTCTTATTGGTTATCTCAAGACAAGCTTCAGTAGTTCTTATTAGTTATCTCAAGACAAGCTTCAATAGTTCTTATTAGTTATCTCATGGCAAGCTTCAGTAGTTCTTATTGGTTATCCTCAAGACAAGCTTCAGTAGTTCTTATTAGTTATCTCATGGCAAGCTTCAGTAATTCTTATTAGTTATCTCATGCTTCAATAGTTCTTATTAGTTATCTCAAAACAAGCTTCAGTAGTTCTTGTTGGTTATCTCAAGACAAGCTTCAGTAGTTCTTATTACTTATCTCAAGCTTCAGTAGTTCTTATTGGTTATCTCAAGCTTCAGTAGTTCTTATTACTTATCTCAAGCTTCAGTAGTTCTTATTACTTATCTCAAGCTTCAGTAGTTCTTATTGGTTATCTCAAGACAAGCTTCAGTAGTTCTTATTACTTATCTCAAGCTTCAGTAGTTCTTATTACTTATCTCAAGCTTCAGTAGTTCTTGTTGGTTATCTCAAGACAAGCTTCAGTAGTTCTTATTGGTTATCTCACGGCAAGCTTCAGTAGTTCTTAATAGTTATCTCAAGACAAGCTTCAGTAGTTCTTATTACTTAGCTCAAGCTTCAGTAGTTCTTATTGGGTGTCTCAAGACAAGCTTCAGTAGTTCTTATTAGTTATCTCAAAACAAGCTTCAGTAGTTCCTATTGGTTATCTCAAGACAAGCTTCAGTAGTTCTTATTGGTTATCTCACGGCAAGCTTCCAGTAGTTCTTATTAGTTATCTCAAGACAAGCTTCAGTAGTTCTTATTACTTAGCCTCAAGCTTCAGTAGTTCTTATTGGTTATCTCAAGACAAGCTCCAGTAGTTCTTATTAGTTATCCCAAAACAAGCTTCAGTAGTTCTTGTTGGTTATCTCAAGACAAGCTTCAGTAGTTCCTATTGGTTATCTCAAGACAAGCTTCAGTAGTTCTTATTGGTTATCTCACGGCAAGCTTCAGTAGTTCTTATTAGTTATCTCAAGACAAGCTTCAGTAGTTCTTATTACTTAGCTCAAGCTTCAGTAGTTCTTATTGGTTATCTCAAGACAAGCTTCAGTAGTTCTTATTGGTTATTTCAAGACAAGCTTCAGTAGTTCTTATTGGTTATTTCAAGACAAGCTTCAGTAGTTCTTATTGGTTATCTCAAGACAAGCTTCAGTAGTTCTTATTAGTTATCTCAAGACAAGCTTCAGTAGTTCTTATTAGTTATCTCAAGACAAGCTTCAGTAGTTCTTATTGGTTATCTCAAGACAAGCTTCAGTAGTTCTTATTAGTTATCTCAAGACAAGCTTCAGTAGTTCTTATTAGTTATCTCATGGCAAGCTTCAGTAGTTCTTATTAGTTATCTCAAGACAAGCTTCAGTAGTTCTTATTACTCTAGCCCAAGCTTCAGTAGTTCTTATTGGTTATCTCAAGACAAGCTTCAGTAGTTCTTATTGGTTATTTCAAGACAAGCTTCAGTAGTTCTTATTAGTTATCTCAAGACAAGCTTCAGTAGTTCTTATTAGTTATCTCATGGCAAGCTTGAGTAATTTTTATTAGTTATCTCAAGCTTCAATAGTTCTTATTAGTTATCTCAAGACAAGCTTCAGTAGTTCTTATTAGTTATCTCAAGACAAGTTTTAGTAGTTCTTATTAGTTATCTCAAGACAAGTTTTAGTAGTTCTTATTAGTTATCTCAAGCTTCTGGACTGAAAACAACAAACTTCGTGAAGGGCACAGTACGAATGTTCACCTAGTGCACTAGGAATCTAACTTTGTATGTAGTAAGTTATAGTTTAGTGGTATCTTGAATGAATTATCATCATATACGAGGATACACACGTCAGGCTCTTATATTTATATCAACTCTTTTTGTACATCATTTTAATGTGTTTTTCCATACCCTACATTGTTTTGAAGTTAGGTAAAAGGTGACGACCTTTGTTAGTCTCTGTGTAATTATGAAATACCAATACGTTAAGTCTTTGGAAGATTAATGAGGTGAAGGCCGCCTCCTAACTTCAGCGGGAAGGGAAACTACAAGACCGCCTATGATTTTAAAACTTTATGGTCCAGTATACGAAAAATAGACGCAGAGTTTAGAAACAAATGGTACAACCAGTTTAATGTGGGATTCAGAAAATAATATAAAGGGCAGGAGTTCAGCCAATGAAAGTAATCCCAAGATAAGGGAATGTAGGAATGACTAAACTAGAGAATATAAACCAATGAAAGTAAGCCTAAGATAAGGGAATGTAGGAAAGACTAAACTAGAGAATATAGAGAATACAAATGTAAATCATTATCAGTAATAAACAGCATTAAACAATTCCTGTTTCTGTGTGTTTATCATTATCAGTAATAACCAGCATTAAACAATTCCTGGTTCTGTGTGTTAATCATTATCAGTAATAACCAGCTTTAAAGAATTCCTGTTTCTGTGTGTTTATCATTATCAGTAATAACCACCATTAAACAATTCCTGTTTCTGTGTGTTTATCATTATCAGTAATAACCAGCATTAAAGAATTCCTGATTGTGTGTGTTAATCATTATCAGTAATAACCAGCATTAAACAATTCCTGGTTCTGTGTGTTTATCATTATTAGTAATAACCAGCATTAAACAATTCCTGGTTCTGTGTGTTTATCATTATCAGTAATAACCACCATTAAACAATTCCTGGTTCTGTGTGTTTATCATTATCAGTAATAACCACCATTAAACAATTCCTGGTTCTGTGTGTTTATCATTATTAGTAATAACCAGCATTAAACAATTCCTGGTTCTGTGTGTTTATCATTATCAGTAATAACCACCATTAAACAATTCCTGGTTCTGTGTGTTTATCATTATCAGTAATAACCACCATTAAACAATTCCTGGTTCTGTGTGTTTATCATTATTAGTAATAACCAGCATTAAACAATTCCTGGTTCTGTGTGTTTATCATTATCAGTAATAACCAGCATTAAACAATTCCTGATTGTGTGTGTTAATCATTATCAGTAATAAATAGCATTAAACAATTCCTGATTGTGTGTGTTAATCATTATCAGTAATAACCAGCATTAAAGAATTCCTGGTTCTGTGTGTTTATCATTATCAGTAATAACCAGCATTAAACAATTCCTGGTTCTGTGTGTTTATCATTATTAGTAATAACCAGCATTAAACAATTCCTGGTTCTGTGTGTTTATCATTATCAGTAATAACCAGCATTAAACAATTCCTGATTGTGTGTGTTAATCATTATCAGTAATAAATAGCATTAAACAATTCCTGATTGTGTGTGTTAATCATTATCAGTAATAACCAGCATTAAAGAATTCCTGGTTCTGTGTGTTTATCATTATCATTAATAACCAGCATTAAACAATTCCTGGTTCTGTGTGTTTATCATTATCAGTGATAACCACCATTAAACAATTCCTGTTTCTGTGTGTTTATCATTATCAGTAATAACCACCATTAAACAATTCCTGGTTCTGTGTGTTTATCATTATCAGTAATAACCACCATTAAACAATTCCTGTTTCTGTGCGTTTATCATTATTAGTAATAAACAGCATTAAACAATTCCTGGTTCTGTGTGTTTATCATTATCAGTAATAACCAGCATTAAACAATTCCTGATACAATTCCATCAGTAGTAGCTGTCCCTCAGTCTTTTATAAACGGTCTTCCAGTAGTAGTAGCTGTCCCTCAGTCTTTTATAGACGGTCTTCCATCAGAAGTATCTGTCCCTCAGTTTTCTATAGACGGTCTTCCATCAGTAGTAGCTATCCCTCAGTCTTCTATAGACGGTTTTCCATCTGTAGTAGCTGTCCCCTAGTCTTCTATAGACGGTCTTCCATCAGTAGTAGCTGTCCCTCAGTTTTCTATAGACGGTCTTCCAGTAGTAGTAGCTGTCCCCCAATCTTCTATAGACGGTCTTCCATCAATAGTAGCTGTCCCTCAGTTTTCTATAGACGGTCTTCCATCAGTAGTAGCTATCCCTCAGTCTTTTATAGACGGTCTTCCAGTAGTAGTAGCTGTCCCTCAGTCTTTTATAGACGGTCTTCCATCAGAAGTATCTGTCCCTCAGTTTTCTATAGACGGTCTTCCATCAGTAGTAGCTGTCCCTCAGTCTTCTATAGACGGTCTTCCAGTAGTAGTAGCTGTCCCTCAGTCTTCTATAGACGGTCTTCCAGTAGTAGTAGCTGTCCCTCAGTCTTCTATAGACGGTCTTCCAGTAGTAGTAGCTGTCCCTCAGTCTTTTATAGACGGTCTTCCATCAGAAGTATCTGTCCCTCAGTTTTCTATAGACGGTCTTCCATCAGTAGTAGCTATCCCTCAGTCTTTTATAGACGGTCTTCCAGTAGTAGTAGCTGTCCCTCAGTCTTTTTATAGACGGTCTTCCATCAGAAGTATCTGTCCCTCAGTTTTCTATAGACGGTCTTCCATCAGTAGTAGCTGTCCCTCAGTCTTCTATAGACGGTCTTCCAGTAGTAGTAGCTGTCCCTCAGTCTTCTATAGACGGTCTTCCAGTAGTAGTAGCTGTCCCTCAGTCTTCTATAGACGGTCTTCCAGTAGTAGTAGCTGTCCCTCAGTCTTTTATAGACGGTCTTCCATCAGAAGTATCTGTCCCTCAGTTTTCTATAGACGGTCTTCCATCAGTAGTAGCTGTCCCTCAGTCTTCTATAGACGGTCTTCCAGTAGTAGTAGCTGTCCCTCAGTCTTCTATAGACGGTCTTCCATCTTTTCACACAAATGGCAGACATTGTTATTCACATTGTTTAGTTTGTTGTTTTTCTTTGTACAGTTCGTACCTGATGTCCTTGTTGTACTAGTTACCGTTTTGTCTCTGATTAACATTGTGTCCATTACCAGTTTCCATTCCGTTACTTAAAAATCAGTTTTTGGGCGCTGCACCCTGTTTTATCTGTGTAATCAGTAGGTGTCATTCTACACAAACAGAAATCTTTATTTTGTAAGCTTTCTTTACATGTAGTGCAGATTTTCTCTCCAAATAAATGGGACCTTGTATGGCCTGTTGGTTTGGTCGCTTGACTCGCAATGTGACGAAAGTATGATGGAATTTCGTCATCAAACAATGCTCGATTTTTCAGCTGTAGGGCATTATAATGTTGTGGTTAACCCCACTATTTGTTGGTAAAGACTCAAGAGTTGGGGTAGTGGTTCTAAATAACTGTTTTTCCCTATTATTACAAAAAAACATTGACAGCTAGTGTAGATAGCCGTTAAGTAGGTTCAAGCAACATTCAACAAACAAACCAATCAAATAATTTAGGCATTTGTTAACTAGGTGGTCATCTCCTCTTTACCTGCATGTTGAAAATGCATTTTGCTTTCTTCTGGGTCAAACCATCAAATGTGACATCTCAGTGGCTAAAAAGATGTTTTGCTAGGACTCATCATGATGACGGATAACACGTGACAACAGTTCGGTTTAACAACAGTCTGGTTTCCAGTCTATTCAATAAGTTTACAATTTTGCCTGATGATGTCTAATCTGGCAGCCAAATGTGGCTCTTCCACATGTGGAAACTAACGTGGATTGAGACTGATGGCCTTCTGGGTAAAAGTTGTTAAACTTTTCTTTGAAACTGATTTTGGTTTGTAATTTTAGAACAAGAATGTAAGATATTTTGTTTTTCAACCAAAACATATACTACAACTGAAGTACAGAGCTCCACCTATTATTTACTAACCTATATTTTATGTAATTTCCGTTATTTGATAAACTGTTCTACATATGTGTGTCATAAACTAATTAACTTGGTTTCTTCGAAGTTTTCCCACGTACGTCATGAAACATTTTCTCTGAATAAATTCAGATAAACTCTTGTTTAAAAAACAAACAAAAAAGGTTTCATTTTTAACCTAAACATTGTTGTAGATTGAAATATATTTAAGTTTAATATTTGGCGAAATATAAATTGATTAGGTAGAAAAAATATATATATACACAAAACGTTGATTGTTTTAATCTAGGCCGTTTTCAGTAGACATTTAATCACCACAGTGGATTTCTATTTATAAAAATTACGAAAACTTAAATGTCCAGGTGGTTAGAACACTCGACTCGTAGTCTCAACGTCACGGGTTCGAATCCCCATCACGTCAAACATATTCGTCCTTTAAGTCATGGGGGCGTTACATGAAACGATCAATCCCCACTATTCGTTGGTAAAAGAATAACCCAAGAGTTGGCGGTGGGTGGTAATGACTAGCTGCCTTCCCTCTAATATTTCACTGGTAAATTAGGGACGTGTAGCGCAGGTATATCCCGTGCAGCTTTGCGCGAAATTCAAAATAAACAAACAAAAATTTAATTCTTTCTATGAATTATAACTTTAAAAAGCGCCTCACCGTTCGTTGTGGTGGTTTTTCAAACTAATTTCCTGTTAATTTTGATGCTCAGACAGCGAGATGCATAACACGCAGTTGTCTGCAAAGCACAATATTTTGAGTTTCACTGTTTTCAGATATCAGATTCAGTTGTGAACAGAAGAACAAAGATTCGTTAGTTATAAACAATTCTGCTTTAGACCCATGTCCTGCTAGCATTTATAACATCTAACGTAATATGTATTTAGAATTCCCAAACTTCTGAGTCCTACCGTGGGTAAGTAGTAAATTTAAAGGTCTATAACATTAAAATCCGGACTTCAGTACCCTGCGATGGACATGGCAGATAGTTCAATGTGGCTTTACTCTAAAATAAACAATAGTAAAGGTATTAAATGACTTAGAGAACAAAACTAAAATTACATTCATCTTGAAGTAGTTCACAAAAGTATTAAAATTAATATTTATTATATATCAAAATAGGTGGTTCGTTTTGAATTTCGCGCAAAGCTATTCAAAGCTATCTGCGCTTGCCTTCCCTAATTTAGCAGTGATAGACTACAGGAAGGCAGCGCCATCTTTATCATCAGATAGTGAGACTGACCGTCACATTATAACGCCTCCACGTCTGAAAGGACGAGCATGTTTGGTGTGACGGGATTCGAACCCGCGACCCTCAAAGTACGAGTCGAGCGTCCTAACCACCTGGCCATGTTGAGCCACACAAAAAGCTACATGTGTTGTAAGCACCGCACTTATCGAACCCTAAGTTATTGTGAAGAAAAGCCCTTACGGCTGACCACTAGGAAGGACCTGAGCAGGATGAACGTTTATCTCTTTTCTGATTAGGCCCGGCGAGCTCAGTGTCACTGAGTTGTGACACTCAGTTACACAAACCCTTTCAAACATGTGGTCAACTTCCGGTCAGTTACCTCTTCCTTTCTTTGTGAACCTGGCGATGACCGAAGAAGGTCGAAACGTTGTTCACTCCTCTACATAAAAATAGTTTCTCAACCCAAACGAGCCGTTTCTGCATATATATTTTCTCTACAAGTGGGTGAACATCTCTGACATCAGATATGCCAGATATCCCTAGTTATTGAATATAGCGCCATCTTTTGGCAGGTATAACATTAAGTATAAATCTTATTATAATGGAACTTGGAATGTTTACTTCGGAAACTCAAGAGATGTAGAACACTACGTATCAGCAATCATTAATTCGTAATATATATTTTATAATTAGGCGGTGTTTTCATATATGAACAATAAATAACTTTTAGCCAGCCACCTGATTGTTAAGGAAATTTTGTTTATTATGGCGCAAAGTTATACAATGAACTATCTGTACTGGTTATACTTACATTTAAGGATTACAAGTCCAGACGTTTACCAGTAACACGCGATAGGGGTTAACTGTAATGGTTTTATTTGTTTTCCCACAAAATGAACTTTCTACGATCCATCTTTCTGTTGCAGAGGATTGATCCTTGGACTTTAGAATCACAAATACGAAGACATACCACTGACCTTCCGGAAAATGTAACTACTTTAAAAATTAGAATTATTTATGTGACATCTACTTACAGCTATTCGTTTATCTTGCCTTACATCATTTGTTTGTTTCGTCGTTTTAACGAAAACCTACACAATAGACTATCTACATTCTATCCAGTAGAATGGAACAAACTCCAAATTATCGCGCTGTAAACCAGTAAACTTAGCCCTGACCAACCTGAAGAACCAGATGCACTCTTCAACTTACTCGAAAGTTACGTTTAAGGTTTAGTTCTTTAACCAATGTCTGCGGTGGACACAGAACGAGAGCCCTTAGCAAACAAACAAACAAACAAACAAACAAACAAACAAACAAACAAATATTTCCAAGCTCCTTTAGAGACAAACATTTACAGTCGTGATGTCTTACCTTTATTATTTCTTACAACCATTAATTACTGTCGTAAAACTTCGTCATAACTAACTACTGGTGGATTTTGATTTAAGGAGTTCCAGTTCAAGAACCCTAGCGTCATGTTTACACACTTTAAAACTCTAGGGATTTCTTTCTGAGCAGTCCGTGATATTTATTGTGTTGTTTTCATTTTCTTCTGGGATTCTTAAAGTTTGTTTTGAATTAAGCACAAAGCCACAGAATGGACTAGCTGTGCTCTGCCCACTACAGGTATCGAAACTCAGTTTATAGCGGTGAGTCCACATACATGCCGCTGCGCCACTTAAGGTCTTGAATCTAAACATTTCCAAGTCTAATATCTTACAGCTTCAATATTACACAATTAACCATCGGGCGGAAGGGGGCTTCTTACACAACAACATGACCCCCGTGTTCCAGATAAAACAAATACTGCCACCTTAGAACATATATATTTCATTATCCATAGATATATGTAAAACACACACACGCGTTATTTCAGTTTATAATACTGTTCCATTCGACCCTGGGGACTAGTTTTGCATTAAGAAAATTCCAAAGCAAACACATAAGCATATGAGAAGCTTATCTCGCCTATGTTAGGCACGCCTCAAGGTAGACATTTCTTATGTTCGCGTGCTTTAGTTAGTTTCTGTCACAAACAATTCAGTTAACTCCCTTCAACTTTTCAGGTATGTCCTACTTTTTTTGCATATAGCTTAGGTTTCATATTTATCTGTCCATCTATCTGTAACCCAGGGTTAGAAGGATAAATGCTGATAACTAGAAGTTGTAAATAAACTTTTGGATCAAAGAGTGGTGAGAAATATTCTCCATCCCAGGTTAGTTTCCCATCCGTCAAACTATTTTAACAAAACGTTCTTACACTTTGATTTGTTTGGAACTTCGCACAAAGCTACACGAAGGCTATCTAGAGGGAAGGCAGCTAGACATCAACAGACACCACCAACTCTTTCACAAACGTCACATTATAACGACCCAATGCTGAAAGGGAAGCATGTTTTGTGTAACGAGGGTTCGAACCACACACCCACAGAGTGCGAGTCGAGCGCCCCTAACTACGAGGCTATGCTAGTTATAAAAAAACACTTAACTACTTCTCAAACTTATCATTATAACCTAAGATATAACCGTTCAGAGTGACAAATGAAATGGGGGAGACATGGATGACTGAATAATAATTAGAGCGTAAATAGCGCCACCTGTTATTTTTAAATGTAAAAAGTATAAAGTAACGTTTTCCCTATATTATATTTTTTTTTATTAATGTAGAATTTAAACAAAATAAGTAACCTTTTCAAGTTGTTGTTTATTAGCTATGCTAAGGTCTATCTGTGCTCTTTCCACCGCTGGTATTGAAACCCGGTTTCTAGCGATGTAAGCCCGTATACTCACCGCTGTGACACGGGGCGACTTTCTTTTAAAAGAGCTCATGATAATTAATTCGATATTTTTTACTTAATGTCTGGTAGCTGTGTAAAAGTTTTTGAGACATTAGAACTTCAAACTATTTTAACAAAACGTTCTTACACTTTGATTTGTTTGGAACTTCGCACAAAGCTACACGAAGGCTATCTAGAGGGAAGGCAGCTAGACATCAACAGACACCACCAACTCTTTAACTTATCTATCTCTATCTATGAACTTAAAAAACACAAGCACAGTGTTAAGACACTATGTTACTTTAATTTTATATTACGAACTAGTGGTAAAAAATTACCCAAGAAGCAGGTAATATAAACAATGATAAAAAAGTACAAAATATATTGTAACAAATTCAAAATTATTGAGTGATAACCCCATGGTCAATTGACAACTCATCATAGTATTGAGTGACAACCCCATGATCAGTGGACATTCTAGTATTGAGTGACAACCCCATGATCAGTTGACATCCTAGTATTGAGTGACAACCCCATGGTCAATTGACAACTCATCATAGTATTGAGTGACAACCCCATGATCAGTGGACATTCTAGTATTGAGTGACAACCCCATGATCAGTTGACATCCTAGTATTGAGTGACAACCCCATGATCAGTTGACATCCTAGTATTGAGTGACAACCCCATGATCAGTTGACATCCTAGTATTGAGTGATAACCCCTGTTCAGTTGACATCCTAGTATTGAGTGACTACCCCTTGTTCAGTTGACATCCTAGTATTGAGTGACAACCCCGTGATCAGTTGACATCCTAGTATTGAGTGATAACCCCATGATCAGTTGACATCCTAGTATTGAGTGACTACCCCATGATCAGTTGACATCCTAGTATTGAGTGACTACTCCATGATCAGTTGACATCCTAGTATTGAGTGATAGGAGTTGTTGATCTACTTATTTTAAGATATTTTTAGACAAATTGTATGTAGGAACCAGCTTGACGGGCGTCATTTTGTCATAACCACCTTTTTTAAAACTCAGTTTTATTAATTAAATGAGAACAGTACGTCTTAATGTGCTAAGTTGGATGTTTAGAATCCTATGGCTACAAATAAGAAAACAACTGCGAGTTGCTCTTTGGAACCGTCGGTGCGTTATAAGAGTAATAGTAAAATTCACATTATTCGAAGTAGGTGCCGTGCGCTGTTTTCCCTCTGGCCTATTAGTTCAGATTAAGGAACTGCCAGTGACAATATTATTACTGAGACTGGGGGGAAATATTTTAAAACAGTTTAATAAAAATTTGTGAAAGTTAAAAAATAATTACATTTTACGTCGGGAAACGCTTATAAAGCTTCTTTGTTTTGAATTTCGCGCAAAACTACAAGAGAGCTATTTGCGCTAACCATCCTTAATTTAGAAGTGATAAATCAGAAAGAAGGCAGCTAAAAAACACCACCCACCGCCAAATATGTTTACTATTCTTTTACAAACGAAGAGTGGGATTAGCTATGACATTATATCGCTCCCACGACTGGAAGGGCGCGTTTCGATGACAGGTTTCGAGGCCGCGACGCTCAGATTGCGAGTCGAGTGCCTCAACCAGAAAGCCTGTTATGCCCTTTGAATTATTTTCATTAATACAACAAAGACAATGAAAGAGATTACATACCCTCACCTTGCCGCAAATGTTCGGAGTTTTGGTCTCAATGAGTGACTGAAATGTGATGCTGATCGCATCACTTATTACACAGTTATTAACAAAATGAGAACCTATCCTCTATTATGGATATGTGTTCTACAATCTGTTCCAGGTTTGGAAACATTCTGTCTCGTGTAAAAAAATAATACAAATCGGTGTATCATTTTTCGAGACACACATTCGGACCCAAACACAACACCTTCGTCCACCCGTCTTTTTATTGGGTCGATGGTAAGTATAGCCTGAACGTTGTATACGAAAGGTTTAGTTAAAGCGTTGTAAGGAATAAACAACATTATTAAAATGGTAAAATATCACTGTTCTCAAACATCACAGGTACACGTTTTATTTGAAATTATCCTCTGAACTGTATTACAACTGGATTCCACCTTGTCAACATGAAGCAGGAACACACATGTAAACACCTTATTCAAAATAATCTGAATAATTATAAAACACGGTCAGGTATTGTTATGTAATACAAGTACGTAGAACTGTACACGGACATTCAGACCTCTAACTGGAGCCTTCACTGGACAACAATGTACACTGTTGCCTGATTAAGCCTCCAGCGAGAGGACCGAAGGCTCGCAAACAGAAGAAAAGGTTTTGAACGTTTGTTTGTAGTGAAGCTACACAAAGGGCTATCTGGACTCTTCCCATTAGTGTAACATTCTACACAGTAAAGTTTAAATAGAAAACGTTTCATATTTCTGGCCAATCGATCATTTAATATCGAAAATCGGTTCATGGATCATCTCCTAAAGTTAAATTCTCTCTTGGATACAGTACAGAATTTACAAACGACTTGCTTTTATTCTACAAAACAATTTGCAACTTACTAAGTGTCCAAATAAACATATATTATTACATCAAGATATTTACAAAATTACACGTTTATACGAAAATTTCTGAAGCAAAATTATTGGGGTGTCTCTAAAGATGGCTCTGTTTTCTTCCACCGAAACCTGACAACACCCCTAACCAACCTTCACACAAAGAAAGGTCACACACCTTTACGGGACGTCACTTCATTGGTTGATAACCACATCCTCTACAGGGTTTTATAACAACTAAATAAAATTCATATGAACATTTTTTAATGAAAATGGTGTTTGAGACATTTACTAAAGACAGGCATTATACAAAGAATATGAATAACAGACTGCGCCAGATGCCGCTGTAATCAAATTAAAAAAAAAAAAAAGTCAAACTTTCATCATTCAACGCAGATAAGTGTATCTGAATATAAAAGTTATAACATTAACTAATCCGATTTTTATAAGTTTGGAAACTTCACGTTTAAGCACTATTAAAATCTAAGAAAGGCTTAAAATTGGTGTAGTTAATTGGAAAAATAATAAAATTCGAATATATAACTATTACTAATCAGACAGAATGCTCGTGAGGTACATCTTCACTGAACAACAAAGTAAGTTATCTGAAACTCTGTAAAATCATTAGTCCGTATTATTAAGACATAAACTTGTTGATAAAGTGGTTTATTCCTTTATAAACCATTTTATAGGAGAAACCAATTTCAAGCACTATGGTATTGCCATCTATTGGCAGATTACGTAAATTCAAAAAACAAAGTGAACGTATTGAGAACGTTTTTTAACCTGATAAAAGAAAATAAATTTGGCCCTGGATTAAAAAAATATAAAAGCTATAAGTTAAACTTTTTTATTAGTTATGAATCTTTTCCTCTAAACACTCAATATAAATAGAAAACCGAGTGCATTTACACAGACATTATAATTTTTTACAAATAAAGTAAGAAGCCCAGTATTGTAGTCGTGGTGTTTCATGTTATTTATATATATTGCACTCTTCAGTTTTTTATACTCGTATCTATAATTGTATTTTTTTCACATATTACATATTCATTGAGAGAACAAAACCGTTAAACTTTTATAAAAACTAAACATGAAACGATAATTAACATTAGATAAAAATCATATTTACATACAGAGAAAGGCCTAACACCTTAACAAACGTTCACTAATTTAATATAGTATAAATTCACTCACTTACTATTTCTGTTTTGTGTTCAAATTAATGTAGTCCCAAACTAGAATAAAATAATGCTGTAACAAAACTCACTTCAAACGCTTCCGTTATACACTTTAAACCCACACTGAAACTTAAATGCTACAAAAATAAAACTTTAAAAGTAGTTCCACATAAACCATATTTTATGTTTGTGTAGCTTAAAGTACATAAAGACTTTATCGTATTCTATGTTTGTGAAGTTTAAAGTACAAGTCTCTGATAAAGACATTATCGTATTCTATGTTTGTGTAGTTTAAAGTACAAATCTCTGATAAAGACATTATCGTATTCTATGTTTGGTAGTTTAAAGTACAAGTCTCTGATAAAGACATTATCGTATTCTATGTTTGGTAGTTTAAATTACAAGTCTCTGATAAAGACATTATCGTATTCTATGTTTGATAGTTTAAAGTACAAGTCTCTGATAAAGACATTATCGTATTCTATGTTTGTGTAGTTTAAAGTACAAGTCTCTGATAAAGACATTATCGTATTCTATGTTTGTGTAGTTTAAAGTACAAGTCTCTGATAAAGACATTATCGTATTCTATGTTTGTGTAGTTTAAAGTACAAGTCTCTGATAAAGACATTATCGTATTCTATGTTTGTGTAGTTTAAAGTACAAGTCTCTGATAAAGACATTATCGTATTCTATGTTTGGTAGTTTAAAGTACAAGTCTCTGATAAAGACATTATCGTATTCTATGTTTGTGTAGTTTAAAGTACAAGTCTCTGATAAAGACATTATCGTATTCTATGTTTGTGTAGTTTAAAGTACAAGTCTCTGATAAAGACATTATCGTATTCTATGTTTGTGTAGTTTAAAGTACAAGTCTCTGATAAAGACATTATCGTATTCTATGTTTGTGTAGTTTAAAGTACAAGTCTCTGATAAAGACATTATCGTATTCTATGTTTGTGTAGATTAAAGTACAAGTCTCTGATAAAGACATTATCGTATTCTATGTTTGGTAGTTTAAAGTACAAGTCTCTGATAAAGACATTATCGTATTCTATGTTTGGTAGTTTAAAGTACAAGTCTCTGATAAAGACATTATCGTATTCTATGTTTGTGTAGTTTAAAGTACAAGTCTCTGATAAAGACATTATCGTATTCTATGTTTGTGTAGTTTAAAGTACAAGTCTCTGATAAAGACATTATCGTATTCTATGTTTCGTAGTTTAAAGTACAAGTCTCTGATAAAGACATTATCGTATTCTATGTTTGTGTAGTTTAAAGTACAAGTCTCTGATAAAGACATTATCGTATTCTATGTTTGTGTAGTTTAAAGTACAAGTCTCTGATAAAGACATTATCGTATTCTATGTTTGTGTAGATTAAAGTACAAGTCTCTGATAAAGACATTATCGATTCTATGTTTGGTAGTTCAAAGTACAAGTCTCTGATAAAGACATTATCGTATTCTATGTTTGGTAGTTTAAAGTACAAATCTCTGATAAAGACATTATCGTATTCTATGTTTGGTAGTTTAAAGTACAAGTCTCTGATAAAGACATTATCGTATTCTATGTTTGTGTAGATTAAATTACAAGTCTCTGATAAAGACATTATCGTATTCTATGTTTGATAGTTTAAAGTACAAGTCTCTGATAAAGACATTATCGTATTCTATGTTTGTGTAGTTTAAAGTACAAGTCTCTGATAAAGACATTATCGTATTCTATGTTTGTGTAGATTAAAGTACAAGTCTCTGATAAAGACATTATCGTATTCTATGTTTGGTAGTTTAAAGTACAAGTCTCTGATAAAGACATTATCGTATTCTATGTTTGTGTAGTTTAAAGTACAAGTCTCTGATAAAGACATTATCGTATTCTATGTTTGTGTAGTTTAAAGTACAAGTCTCTGATAAAGACATTATCGTATTCTATGTTTGTGTAGTTTAAAGTACAAGTCTCTGATAAAGACATTATCGTCTCATCAACTGTTTTAATGGTTTCTTCAAAATCAGATTGGCTACCAATTTTATAAAAAGTTATAGTTGTTATGGCAGATTGTTGTTAATGTAAGTCACTGTTAACACAAAGCTTATTAAACAAAAAATGGAACAAACCATTATACATTGAAAAATACTATTCAAGTTGACAGAGAAGTTGTTCATTAGTTATTAGGTATGACTAATAAAAAGTTGAGTTATTTCTATACAAGTGAGGTTTACCAGGTATAAGGATATACGAACAATTGTGAAGAGAAAGCATAATTTGAGTGTCAAACCTGAACGGTTACCTGACAAATGTACAAATCATTTGAAACTGTTACATTTAATGACTTTATGAGTAACTACACCTAATATTTGAGGACACTGCAGTTGGTGTATTGCTTAGTTTCCTGCTCAAAACTAAAGTATCCAGATGAGAGACGACTGTATTTATATCATTAGCAGACTCGCGTGATAAACCTTTGAACAAGCCAGACATCTACAAAACAATATTAAAATGTTTCTGTTATGCATTGTAACTTCTCAGAAAATCCACATCACTTTACAACCAGCATAGGAGGTGTGGTAGTGGATGTCACTGGGGCTGTGGAGTCCGTGGAAGATGGAGTTGGAAGTGGGGAACGGGAACACTAGGATGGCTTAAGATGCAATCCTCTTGAGATAAATACGTTTTCTTGTAGTAAGGCGCTGTCAAGTGCTGAACACTCAGGGGTGATGACTACTCTGCGGGCTACTTGTCGAACGTAATTGTGTCATATTTGACGTGCTCATCACCAAACTATTTTTACTGAGCTCAGATTTAACACTGATATCTCCAGAGACTGAAGAACTGAGTCCAGAAGAGGTGTTAATACCATCTTGGTCACTTTCAATTGTACATTTTGGATCAGGGTAGGAGCTTCCATGCTGCTCACACTTCCCAGATTCTCTTCACTTTCCTCAAAGTCTGCTCCATCCAAGTACCTGATGCATTTCTTCTTTCTCCTGCAATGTACAAGAGTCAATACAGATGTACTTACAAATACTTCTTACCACACAGTAAAGATGATAACATAAACAACAGGAAATGTTCATGTAAAACAATGGTGATAACATAAACAACAGGAAATGTTCATGTTAAACAATGGTGATAACATAAACAACAGGAAATGTTCATGTTAAACAATGGTGATAACATAAACAGTATGAAATGTTCATGTTAAACAATGGTGATAACATAAACAGTAGGAAATGTTCATGTTAAACAATGGTGATAACATAAACAGTAGGAAATGTTCATGTTAAACAATGGTGATAACATAAACAGTAGGAAATGTTCATGTTAAACAATGGTGATAACATAAACAGTAGGAAATGTTCATGTTAAACAATGGTGATAACATAAACAGTAGGAAATGTTCATGTTAAACAATGGTGATAACATAAACAGTAGGAAATGTTCATGTTAAACAATGGTGATAACATAAACAGTAGGAAATGTTCATGTTAAACAATGGTGATAACATAAACAGTAGGAAATGTTCATGTTAAACAATGGTGATAACATAAACAGTAGGAAATGTTCATGTAAAACAATGGTGATAACATAAACAGGAAATGTTCATGTAAAACAATGGTGATAACATAAACAACAGGAAATGTTCATGTTAAACAAGGGTGATAACATAAACAGTAAGAAATGTACATGTTAAACAGTGGTGATAACATAAACAGGAAATGTTCATGTTAAACAATGGTGATAACATAAACAACAGGAAATGTTCATGTTAAACAATGGTGATAACATAAACAACAGGAAATGTTCATATAAAACAAGGGTGTTAACATAAACAGTAAGAAATGTTCATGTAAAACAAGGGTGATAACATAAACAACAGGAAATGTTCATGTTAAACAATGGTGATAACATAAACAACAGGAAATGTTCATGTTAAACAATGGTGATAACATAAACAGGAAATGTTCATGTAAAACAATGGTGATAACATAAACAACAGGAAATGTTCATGTTAAACAATGGTGATAACATAAACAACAGGAAATGTTCATATAAAACAAGGGTGTTAACATAAACAGTAGGAAATGTTCATGTTAAACAATGGTGATAACATAAACAATAGGAAATGTTCATGTAAAACAAGGGTGATAACATAAACAGGAAATGTTCATGTAAAACAATGGTGATAACATAAACAACAGGAAATGTTAATGTTAAACAATGGTGATAACATAAACAGGAAATGTTCATGTAAAACAATGGTGATAACATAAACAACAGGAAATGTTCATGTTAAACAATGGTGATAACATAAACAACAGGAAATGTTCATATAAAACAAGGGTGTTAACATAAACAGTAGGAAATGTTCATGTTAAACAATGGTGATAACATAAACAATAGGAAATGTTCATGTAAAACAAGGGTGATAATATAAACCAAATAAACTTGTCACACTCACCTACAAGGTTTGCACCAGAAGTAAGCAGGAAGGACTACTTACTGACCTGAAAGTGGACTTTCACACTCACCTACAAGGTTTGCACCAGAAGTAAGCAGGAAGAACTACTTACTGACCTGAAAGTAGACTTTCACACTCACCTTCAAGGTTTGCACCAGAAGTTCTAGTAAGCAGGAAGAACTACTTACTGACCTGAAAGTAGACTTTCACACTCACCTTCAAGGTTTGCACCAGAAGTTCTAGTAAGCAGGAAGGACTACTTACTGACCTGAAAGTAGACTTTCACACTCACCTACAAGGTTTGCACCAGAAGTTCTAGTAAGCAGGAAGGACTACTTACTGACCTGAAAGTAGACTTTCACACTCACCTTCAAGGTTTGCACCAGAAGTTCTAGTAAGCAGGAAGGACTACTTACTGACCTGAAAGTAGACTTTCACACTCACCTACAAGGTTTGCACCAGAAGTTCTAGTAAGCAGGAAGGACTACTTACTGACCTGAAAGTAGACTTTCACACTCACCTACAAGGTTTGCACCAGAAGTAAGCAGGAAGAACTACTTACTGACCTGAAAGTGGACTTTCGCACTCACCTTCAAGGTTTGCACCAGAAGTAAGCAGGAAGAACTACTTACTGACCTGAAAGTAGACTTTCACACTCACCTACAAGGTTTGCACCAGAAGTTCTAGTAAGCAGGAAGGACTACTTACTGACCTGAAAGTAGACTTTCACACTCACCTACAAGGTTTGCACCAGAAGTAAGCAGGAAGGACTACTTACTGACCTGAAAGTGTACTTTCACACTCACCTACAAGGTTTGTACCAGAAGTTCTAGTAAGCAGGAAGGACTACTTACTGACCTTAAAGTAGACTTTCACACTCACCTACAAGGTTTGCACCAGAAGTAAGCAGGAAGGACTACTACTGACCTGAAAGTGGACTTTCACACTCACCTACAAGGTTTGCACCAGAAGTAAGCAGGAAGGACTACTTACTGACCTTAAAGTAGACTTTCACACTCACCTACAAGGTTTGCACCAGAAGTAAGCAGGAAGGACTACTTACTGACCTGAAAGTGGACTTTCACACTCACCTACAAGGTTTGCACCAGAAGTAAGCAGGAAGAACTACTTACTGACCTGAAAGTAGACTTTCACACTCACCTACAAGGTTTGCACCAGAAGTAAGCAGGAAGAACTACTTACTGACCTGAAAGTGTACTTTCACACTCACCTACAAGGTTTGTACCAGAAGTTCTAGTAAGCAGGAAGGACTACTTACTGACCTTAAAGTAGACTTTCACACTCACCTACAAAGGTTTGGAAGTAAGCAGAAGGACTACTTACTGACCTGAAAGTGGACTTTCACACTCACCTACAAGGTTTGCACCAGAAGTAAGCAGGAAGAACTACTTACTGACCTGAAAGTAGACTTTCACACTCACCTACAAGGTTTGTACCAGAAGTTCTGGTAAGCAGGAAGGACTACTTACTGACCTTAAAGTAGACTTTCACACTCACCTACAAGGTTTGCACCAGAAGTAAGCAGGAAGGACTACTTACTGACCTGAAAGTGGACTTTCACACTCACCTACAAGGTTTGCACCAGAAGTAAGCAGGAAGAACTACTTACTGACCTGAAAGTGTACTTTCACACTCACCTACAAGGTTTGTACCAGAAGTTCTAGTAAGCAGGAAGGACTACTTACTGACCTTAAAGTAGACTTCACACTCACCTACAAGGTTTGCACCAGAAGTAAGCAGGAAGGACTACTTACTGACCTGAAAGTGGACTTTCACACTCACCTACAAGATTTGCACCAGAAGTAAGCAGAAGAACTACTTACTGACCTGAAAGTAGACTTTCACACTCACCTTCAAGGTTTGCACCAGAAGTTCTAGTAAGCAGGAAGAACTACTTACTGACCTGAAAGTAGACTTTCACACTCACCTACAAGGTTTGCACCAGAAGTTCTAGTAAGCAGGAAGGACTACTTACTGACCTGAAAGTAGACTTTCACACTCACCTACAAGGTTTGCACCAGAAGTTCTCGTAAGCAGGAAGGACTACTCACTGACCTGAAAGTGGACTTTCACACTCACCTACAAGGTTTGCACCAGTGGTTCTGTTGGTCCAGACCAAACCTTGCTCGACATTTCTTCGGATTGTTGGCTATCAGAACAAAAAGAGAAAGAATGTTTATCACTCCAAGATATTTTTTATGAAACTCTTGTAAAATGATAAAACTAAAAACTAGCCTTATACCTGCTGTGTTTGAAAGAATATAAAATAAGGAGGTTAAAGAAACACTTACAACAACACCAAACTAAACACGAATGATTTTGAACAACTTAGGACACACACACAATGTTGACCAATAACACAAACAAGCAGCAAAAGGGATTTATAAGAAATTTTGTCATTCACATAATTTCAAACTATCTTTGATATACAACTAATATACTTATAACGGACTAATAATAAACTGGCACCTCGGAAACGCTTTTTCAGCCCATAATCAGAAGAAGAAAGAAACTAAAACGAATCAAAATGCTGTAACAAACAAACGTAAGATATGTAATAGGTATTTGTTTTACCTACTCGCACTGAGAAAATACAAATTACACTAGCTATCATAAGTAGATATGAAATTAACCCAATGAGATGCCAACATATAAAAAATGCTACTTACACATCACTTTCCCCACCCTTTGCTGCATGTTTGTTTAAACATGAAAAGTTTTATGAATTTCTAGTTTTCAAGTATATGATTTTTATACATGCAAACATTTAAAAGTACAAACAAACATGAAACTAAACATGAAGTACAAGATTTTTATGAAACTCAAAGATGAATGTTGTATAACACACAGTTATAAATTTATACAACACTAATCATTCAGTATATTTAAACACGTTTCCTTAAACTTTATCCATCGGTTTATATGAACGTTGTATAACACACAGTTATAAATTTATACAACACTAATCATTCAGTATATTTAAACACGTTTCCTTAAACTTTATCCATCGGTTTATATGAACGTTGTATAACACACAGTTATAAATTTATACAACACTAATCATTCAGTATATTTAAACACGCTTTCTTTAAACTTTATCCATCGGTTTATATGAACGCTTGTATAACACACAGTTATAAATTTACATAACACTAATCATTCAGTATATTTACATACGCTTTCTTAAACTTTATCCATCGGTTTATATGAACATTGTATAACACACAGTTATAAATTTACATAACACTAATCATTCAGTATATTTAAACACGTTTCCTTAAACTTTATCCATCGGTTTATATCTATGCAAACATTGCAAGAAATTGTAATGATTCTACTTGGATTGTTCAAAGGTAAATAAATAAATATAAAATAAAGATCCATTCTGATATTTTCGGTTAGAAATTTTTATTCCAAATGCAACATTCAGTAAAGCTTATAAAATTTCTGTTGAAACTATTTACTTATCTCTTCTGTTCTGTCTTAAGGCAGTTTATATAGAAAAGTCTTTAATTCAAAGTAAAACATTCCTTTAAGATGTAAGCATAGTCGACAGAAATCTTTAAAACTGTTTATAAATGCACACAATCTTAAATAAGTTTCACCACTGTGTTAAACACATTTCAATACTTATGAAGAAAACAAACAATTTGTAACAGTATCAGCTCTGCTCCTAATCTAACGTTTATACACTATTACCAACACTAAGAATGTTCTGGTTAAAACTTGAAAACACTATTACCAACACTAAGAATGTTCTGGTTAAAACTTGAAAACACTATTACCAACACTAAGAATGTTCTGGTTAAAACTTGAAAACACTATTACCAACACTAAGAATGTTCTGGTTAAAACTTGAAAACACTATTACCAACACTAAGAATGTTCTGGTTGAAACTTGAAAACACTATTACCAACACTAAGAATGTTCTGTTAAAACTTGAAAACACTATTACCAACACTAAGAATGTTCTGGTTAAAACTTGAAAACACTATTACCAACACTAAGAATGTTCTGGTTAAATCTTGAAATTCCCCTCACTGTGCAATTAGAAGAATTATTTACAGAATAGGTCAAAGTTCTTCCTAAGAATATTTTTGACATAAATTGTTGGATTTAAAATGAAATTTTAATAAAAAATCTTCACTGAAAATTCTACATTAGTAACGATGGTAATGTAAGTATATAGGACACAGTAAAGGTACAACGTGATATAAAACATATATACTAATACAACAAGACCCACCCAACTATTATTATTTTCAAATACTTGTTTACTGTCTTAGAAATTCATTTAAAATAATATTTCTTTGGATTTTATTTGTTCTATAATTACTAAAATAATCCTGACATATTAGACTGTTCAATACCATTTTCCTGTAAATTCAAAAGCATGTAATTTTAGATTAAAACCAAAAATGTTCACAATTGTTTAAGCGTCAGGAATTATTGAAACCACTTCTGAAGTGACAACAACTCAGCAAATATTCTTACTTCACTCTGGTATGGCTATCAACAGTTAAACCTGGTATCAGTGACAACAAATTGGACAAGATTGGAATATATGTTGTTACTTCATGACTTAAATGTATTAAAGAGCCATCAGACTGTGGTAGATTCAAGAAAACTGGGACTCTAAACAGAAGTCTTGGTGAGAACTTTAGGGGTAAGAGAGAGATAAGAAATGAACAGGAGAACCACAATGGACCAAGGGGTTTCATTAAATATCTATAGTTAAGAGCCACAATGTACCAAAGGGTTTCATTAAATATCTGTAGTTAAGAGCCACAATGGACCAAGGGTTTCATTAAATATTCTGTAGTTAAGAGCCACAATGGACCAAAAGTTTCATTAAATATGTGTAGCTGAGAGCCACAATGGACCAAGGGTTTCATTAAATATGTGTAGTTAAGAGCCACAATGGACCATGGGGTTTCATTAAATATCTGTTAAGTTGTCAACAAGACAAAGGGGTTTCATTAAATATGTGTAGTTAAGAGCCACAATGGACCAAGGGGTTTCACTAAATATCTGTAGTTAAGAGCCACAATGGACAAAGGGTTTCATTAAATATGTGTAGCTAAGAGTCACAATGGACCAAGGGTTTCATTAAATATCTGTAGTTAAGAGCCACAATGGACCAAGGGTTTCATTAAATATCTGTAGTTAAGAGCCACAATGGACCAAGGGTTTCATTAAATATCTGTAGTTTGTCACAATGGACCAAGGGGTTTCATTAATATATCCAAGGACCAAGGGTTTCATTAAATATGAGTAGTTAAGACACAATGGACCAAAGGGTTTCATTAAATATTGAGTAGTTAAGAGCCACAATGGACAAGGGGTTCTCATTAATATATCCTGTAGTTAAGAGCCACAATGGACCAAGGGTTTCATTAAATATCTGTAGTTAAGAGCCACAATGGACCAAAAGGGTTTCATTAAATATCTGTAGTTAAGAGCCACAATGGACCAAGGGGTTTCATTAAATATGTGTAGTTAAGAGCCACAATGGACCAAGGGTTTCATTAAATATCTGTAGTTAAGAGCCACAATGGACCAAGGGGTTTCATTAAATATGTGTAGTTAAGAGCCACAATGGACCAAGGGTTTCATTAAATATCTGTAGTTAAGAGCCACAATGGAACAAGGGGTTTCATTAAATATCTGTAGTAAGTTACACCAACCAAGGGGTTTCATTAAATATGTGTAGAGAAGGATTGTCACAAAATTAGTTACCAAGGGTTTCATTAAATATCGTGTAGTTAAGAGCCACAATGGACCAAGGGTTTTTCATTAAATATGTGTAGTTAAGAACCACAATGGACCAAGGGGATTTCATTAAATATGTGTGAGTTATGAGTTACAATGAACCAAGGGGTTTCATTAAATACGTGTAGTTAAGAGCCACAATGGACCAAGGGATTTCATTAAATATGTGTAGTTAAGAGCCACAATGGACCAGGGCTTTATTAAATATCTGTAGCGTTAAGAGCTCACAATGGACCAAGGGTTTCATTAAATATCTGTAGTTAAGAGCCACAATGGACCAAGGGGTTTCATTAAATATGTGTAGTTAAGAGCCACAATGGACCAAGGGTTTCATTAAATATGTGTAGTTAAGAGCCACAATGGACCAAGGGGTTTCATTAAATATCTGTAGTTAATAGCCACAATGGACCAAGGGATTTCATTAAATATGTAGTTAAGAACCACAATGGACCAAGGGGTTTCATTAAATATGTGTAGTTAAGAGCCACAATGGACCAAGGGGGGGTTTCATTAAATATGTGTAGTTGTTATTTCACAATGGACAAGGGGATTTCATTAAATATGTAAAGTTAAGAGCCACAATGGACCATGGGTTTGCCAACATATCAGAAGTTGTTTCACAATGGACCAAGTCAAGTTTCATTAAATATCTGTAGTTAAGAGCCAATAACAATGGACACAATGGGACTTCATTAAATATCTGTAGTTAAGAGCCACAATGGACCAAGGGGTTTCATTAAATATCTAGTAGTTAAGAGTCACAACTGAACAAGGGGTTCTCTATTAAATATGTAGTAGTTAAGAACCACAATGGACCAAGGGGGTTTCATTAAATATGTGTAGTTAAGAGCCACAATGGACCAAGGGGTTTCACTAAATATCTGTAGTTAAGAGCCACAATGGACCAAGAAGTTTCATTAAATATCTGTAGTTAAGAGCCAAAAATGGACCAAGGGGTTTCATTAAATATCTGTAGTTAAGAGCCACAATGGACCAAGGGGTTTCATTAAATACTTCAAGTTTCATTATATGTAGTTAAGAGCCACAATGGACCAAGGGATTTCATTAAATATGTGTAGTTAAGAGCCACAATGGACCATAAGGGTTTCATTAAATATTGTAGTTAAGAGTCACAATGGACCAAGGGGTTTCATTAAATATCTGTAGTTAAGAGCCACAATGGACCAAGGGATTCTAATAAATATGTGTAGTTGGGAGCCACAATGGAACAAGGGGTTTCATTAAATATCTGTAGTTAAGAGCCACAATGGAAACAAGGGTTTCATTAAATATGTAGCCAAGAGTTCCAATGGACCATGGGGTTTCATTAAATATGCAAATAGTCAAAACTGGAACTTTGGTTTCATTAAATATCTGTAGTTAAGAGCCACAACGGAACAAGGGGTTTCATTAAATATCTGTAGTTAAGAGCCACAATGGACCAAGGGGTTTCATTAAATATCTGTAGTTAAGAGCCACAATGGACCGCTGGCTCTTCATTAAATTGTCTGTAGTTAAGTACCGACCAATGGACCAAGGGTTTCATTAAATATGTGTAGTTAAGAGCCACAATGGACCAAGGGGTTTCATTAAATATCTGTAGTTGGGTGGTTTGCTGGACCAAGGGGTTTCATTAAATATGTGTTAAGAGCCACAATGGACAAGGGGTTTCATTAAATATGTGTAGTTAAGAGCCACAATGGACCAAGGGGTTTCATTAAATATCTGTAGTTAAGAGCCACAATGGACCAAGGGATTTCATTAAATATGTGTAGTTAAGAGCCACAATGGACCATAAGGGTTTCATTAAATATCTGTAGTTAAGAGCCACAATGGACCAAGGGGTTTCATTAAATATCTGTAGTTAAGAGCCACAATGGACCAAGGGATTTCATTAAATATCTATAGTTAAGAGCCACAATGGACCAAGGGGTTTCATTAAATATCTGTAGTTAAGAGCCACAATGGACCAAGGGGTTTCATTAAATATCTGAAGTTAAGCAGCCACAATGGACCAAGGGGTTTCATTAAATATCTGTAGTTAAGAGCCACAATGGACCAAGGGGTTTCATTAAATATCTGTAGTTAAGAGCCACAATGGACCAAGGGGTTTCATTAAATATCTGTAGTTAAAAAAAAGCCACAATGGACCAAGGGGTCTTCATTAAATATGTGTAGGTTAAGAGCCACAAATGGACCAAGGGGTTT
>NW_027467777.1:12942673-13033069 GCF_004210375.1 Tachypleus tridentatus | reverse complement strand
AACCTGCTGTTATGTCATGATAAACAGAACTAAGACATTAAACTACTGTTATGTCATGATAAAACAGAACCAAAACATTAAACCTGTTGTTTACGTTATGACAAAACAGAACCAAACATCAAACCTATTGTTATGTCATGACAAAAAACAAACAAAACTTCAAACCTGTTGTTACGTTATGAAAAACAGAACCAAAACATCAAACCTATTGTTATGTTATGACAAAACAAACAAAAACTTCAAACCTGTTGTTACGTTATGACAAAACAGAACCAAAACATCAAACCTTTTGTTACGTTATGACAAAACAGAACCAAAACATCAAACCTTTTGTTACGTTATGACAAAACAGAACAAAACATTAAACCTTTGTTACGTTATGACAAAACAGAACCAAAACATTAAACCTTTTGTTACGTTATGACAAAACAGAACCAAAACATCAAACCTGTTGTTACGTTATGACAAAACAAAACCAAAACATCAAACCTTTTGTTACGTTATGATAAAACAAACAAAACTTCAAACCTTTTGTTACGTTATGATAAAACAGAACCAAGACATTAAACCTTTTGTTACGTTATGACAAAACAGAACCAAAACATCAAACCTGTTGTTACGTTATGACAAAACAGAACCAAACATTAAACCTTTTGTTACGTTATGACAAAACAGAACCAAAACATTAAACCTTTTGTTACGTTATGACAAAACAGAACCAAAACATCAAACCTTTTGTTACGTTATGATAAAACAGAACCAAAACATTAAACCTTTTGTTACGTTATGACAAAACAGAACCAAAACATCAAACCTATTGTTATGTTATGACAAAACAAACAAAAACTTCAAACCTGTTGTAACGTTATGATAAAACAGAACCAAGACATTAAACCTATTGTTACGTTATGATAAAACAGAACCAAAACATCAAACCTATTGTTATGTTATGACAAAACAAAACAAAAACTTCAAACCTGTTGTTACGTTATGACAAAACAGAACCAAAACATCAAACCTATTGTTATGTTATGACAAAACAAACAAAACTTCAAACCTTTTGTTACGTTATGATAAAACAGAACCAAGACATTAAACCTTTTGTTACGTTATGACAAAACAGAACCAAAACATCAAACCTATTGTTATGTTATGACAAAACAAACAAAACTTCAAACCTGTTGTAACGTTATGATAAAACAGAACCAAGACATAAAACCTTTGTTACGTTATGATAAAACAGAACCAAAACATCAAACCTATTGTTATGTTATGACAAAACAAACAAAAACTTCAAACCTGTTGTTACGTTATGATAAAACAGAACCAAGACATTAAACCTTTTGTTACGTTATGATAAAACAGAACCAAAACATCAAACCTTTTGTTACGTTATGATAAAACAGAACAAAACATCAAACCTTTTGTTACGTTATGACAAAACAGAACCAAAACATTAAACCTTTTTTACGTTATGACAAAACAGAACCAAAACATCAAACCTATTGTTATGTCATGACAAAACAAACAAAAACTTCAAACCTTTTGTTACGTTATGAAAAACAGAACCAAAACATCAAACCTATTGTTATGTTATGACAAAACAAACAAAACTTCAAACCTGTTGTTACGTTATGATAAAACAGAACCAAAACATCAAACCTTTTGTTACGTTATGACAAAACAGAACCAAAACATCAAACCTTTTGTTACGTTATGATAAAACAGAACCAAGACATTAAACCTTTTGTTACGTTATGATAAAACAGACCAAGACATTAAAGCTGCTGTTATGTCATGATAAACAGAACCAAGACATTAAAACTACTGTTATGTCATGATAAAACAGACCAAGACATTAAAGTTGTTGTTATGTTATGATAAACAGAACAAAGACATTAAACCTATTGTTATGTCATGATAAAACAAAACAAAACATTAAACCTTTTGTTACGTTATGATAAAACAGAACAAAACATTAAACCTTTTGTTACGTTATGACAAAACAGAACCAAAACATCAAACCTTTTGTTACGTTATGATAAAACAAACAAAACTTCAAACCTTTGTTACGTTATGATAAAACAGAACCAAGACATTAAACCTTTTGTTACGTTATGACAAAACAGAACCAAAACATCAAACCTATTGTTATGTTATGACAAAACAAAACAAAACTTCAAACCTGTTGTAACGTTATGATAAAACAGAACCAAGACATTAAACCTTTGTTACGTTATGATAAAACAGAACCAAAACATCAAACCTATTGTTACGTTATGACAAAACAAACAAAAAACATCAAACCTGTTGTAACGTTATGATAAAACAGAACCAAAACATCAAACCTTTTGTTACGTTATGACAAAACAGAACCAAAACATCAAACCTTTTGTTACGTTATGACAAAACAGAACCAAAACATTAAACCTTTTGTTACGTTATGATAAAACAGAACCAAAACATCAAACCTGTTGTTACGTTATGACAAAACAGAACCAAAACATCAAACCTATTGTTATGTTCATGACAAAACAAACAAAACTTCAAACCTGTTGTAACGTTATGACAAAACAGAACCAAGACATTAAACCTTTTGTTACGTTATGATAAAACAGAACCAAAACATCAAACCTATTGTTATGTCATGACAAAACAAACAAAAACTTCAAACCTGTTGTTACGTTATGACAAAACAGAACCAAAACATCAAACCTATTGTTATGTCATGACAAAACAAACAAAACTTCAAACCTGTTGTTACGTTATGATAAAACAAAACCAAGACATTAAACCTTTTGTTACGTTATGATAAAACAGAACCAAAACATTAAACCTTTTGTTACGTTATGACAAAACAGAACCAAAACATCAAACCTTTTGTTACGTTATGATAAAACAAACAAAAACTTCAAACCTTTTGTTACGTTATGATAAAACAGAACCAAGACATTAAACCTTTTGTTACGTTATGACAAAACAGAACCAAAACATCAAACCTATTGTTATGTTATGACAAAACAAACAAAAACTTCAAACCTGTTGTAACGTTATGATAAAACAGAACCAAGACATTAAACCTTTTGTTACGTTATGATAAAACAGAACCAAAACATCAAACCTATTGTTATGTTATGACAAAACAAACAAAACATCAAACCTGTTGTAACGTTATGATAAAACAGAACCAAAACATCAAACCTTTTGTTACGTTATGACAAAACAGAACCAAAACATCAAACCTTTTGTTACGTTATGACAAAACAGAACCAAAACATCAAACCTTTTGTTACGTTATGATAAAACAGAACCAAAACATCAAACCTGTTGTTACGTTATGACAAAACAGAACCAAAACATCAAACCTATTGTTATGTCATGACAAAACAAACAAAACTTCAAACCTGTTGTTACGTTATGACAAAACAGAACCAAAACATCAAACCTATTTTTATGTTATGACAAAACAAACAAAAAACTTCAAACCTGTTGTAACGTTATGATAAAACAGAACCAAGACTTAAACCTTTTGTTACGTTATGATAAAACAGAACCAAAACATCAAACCTTTTGTTACGTTATGACAAAACAGAACCAAAACATCAAACCTTTTGTTACGTTATGACAAAACAGAACCAAAACATCAAACCTTTTGTTACGTTATGATAAAACAGAACCAAAACATCAAACCTGTTGTTACGTTATGACAAAACAGAACCAAAACATCAAACCTATTGTTATGTCATGATAAAACAAACAAAACTTCAAACCTGTTGTTACGTTATGACAAAACAGAACAAAACATCAAACCTATTGTTATGTCATGACAAAACAAACAAAAACTTCAAACCTGTTGTAACGTTATGATAAAACAGAACCAAGACATTAAACCTTTTGTTACGTTATGATAAAACAGAACCAAAACATCAAACCTTTTGTTACGTTATGACAAAACAAACAAAAACTTCAAACCTGTTGTTACGTTATGATAAAACAGAACCAAGACATTAAACCTTTTGTTACGTTATGATAAAACAGACCAAGACATTAAAGCTGCTGTTATGTCATGATAAACAGAACCAAGACATTAAACCTACTGTTATGTCATGATAAAACAGACCAAAACATTAAACCTGCTGTTATGTCATGATAAACAGAACTAAGACATTAAACCTACTGTTATGTCATGATAAAACAGAACCAAAACATTAAACCTTTTTTACGTTATGACAAAACAGAACCAAAACATCAAACCTATTGTTATGTCATGACAAAACAAACAAAAACTTCAAACCTGTTGTAACGTTATGATAAAACAGAACAAAGACATTAAACCTTTTGTTACGTTATGACAAAACAGAACCAAAACATCAAACGTTTTGTTACGTTATAACAAAACAGAACCAAAACATCAAACCTTTTGTTACGTTATGACAAAACAGAACCAAAACATTAAACCTTGTTACGTTATGACAAAACAGAACCAAAACATCAAACCTATTGTTACGTTATGACAAAACAAACCAAAACATCAAACCTTTTGTTACGTTATGATAAAACAAACAAAACTTCAAACCTTTTGTTACGTTATGATAAAACAGAACCAAGACATTAAACCTTTTGTTACGTTATGACAAAACAGAACCAAAACATCAAACCTGTTGTTACGTTATGACAAAACAGAACCAAAACATTAAACCTTTTGTTACGTTATGACAAAACAGAACCAAAACATTAAACCTTTTGTTACGTTATGACAAAACAGAACCAAAACATTAAACCTTTTGTTACGTTATGACAAAACAGAACCAAAACATCAAACCTGTTGTTACGTTATGACAAAACAAAACAAAACATCAAACCTTTGTTACGTTATGATAAAACAAACAAAACTTCAAACCTTTGTTACGTTATGATAAAACAGAACCAAGACATTAAACCTTTTGTTACGTTATGACAAAACAGAACCAAAACATCAAACCTGTTGTTACGTTATGACAAAACAGAACCAAAACATTAAACCTCTTGTAACGTTATGACAAAACAGAACCAAAACATTAAACCTTTTGTTACGTTATGACAAAACAGAACCAAAACATCAAACCTTTGTTACGTTATGATAAAACAGAACCAAGACATTAAACCTTTTGTTACGTTATGACAAAACAGAACCAAAACATCAAACCTATTGTTATGTCATGACAAAACAAACAAAACTTCAAACCTGTTGTAACGTTATGATAAAACAGAACCAAGACATTAAACCTATTGTTACGTTATGATAAAACAGAACCAAAATATCAAACCTATTGTTATGTCATGACAAAACAAACAAAAACTTCAAACCTGTTGTTACGTTATGACAAAACAGAACCAAAACATCAAACCTATTGTTATGTCATGACAAAACAAACAAAAACTTCAAACCTTTTGTTACGTTATGATAAAACAGAACCAAGACATTAAACCTTTTGTTACGTTATGACAAAACAGAACCAAAACATCAAACCTATTGTTATGTTATGACAAAATAAACAAAAACTTCAAACCTGTTGTAACTTTATGATAAAACAGAACCAAGACATAAAACCTTTTGTTACGTTATGATAAAACAGAACCAAAACATCAAACCTATTGTTATGTTATGACAAAACAAACAAAACTTCAAACCTGTTGTAACGTTATGATAAAACAGAACCAAGACATTAAACCTTTTGTTACGTTATGATAAAACAGAACCAAAACATCAAACCTTTTGTTACGTTATGACAAAACAGAACCAAAACATCAAACCTTTTGTTACGTTATGACAAAACAGAACCAAAACATTAAACCTTTTGTTACGTTATGACAAAACAGAACCAAAACATCAAACCTATTGTTATGTCATGACAAAACAAACAAAACTTCAAACCTTTTGTTACGTTATGAAAAACAGAACCAAAACATCAAACCTATTGTTATGTTATGACAAAACAAACAAAAACTTCAAACCTGTTGTAACGTTATGATAAAACAGAACCAAAACATCAAACCTTTTCTTACGTTATGACAAAACAGAACCAAAACATCAAACCTTTTCTTACGTTATGATAAAACAGAACGAAGACATTAAACCTTTTGTTACGTTATGATAAAACAGACCAAGACATTAAACCTGCTGTTATGTCATGATAAACAGAACCAAGACATTAAAGCTACTGTTATGTCATGATAAAACAGACCAAGACATTAAAGTTGCTGTTATGTCATGATAAACAGAGCTAAGACATTAAAGCTACTGTTATGTCATGATAAAACAAAACCAAGACATTAAACCTTTTGTTACGTTATGATAAAACAGAACCAAAACATTAAATCTTTTGTTACGTTATGACAAAACAGAACCAAAACATCAAACCTTTGTTACGTTATGATAAAACAAACAAAACTTCAAACCTTTGTTACGTTATGATAAAACAGAACCAAGACATTAAACCTTTTGTTACGTTATGACAAAACAGAACCAAAACATCAAACCTATTGTTATGTTATGACAAAACAAACAAAAAACTTCAAACCTGTTGTAACGTTATGATAAAACAGAACCAAGACATTAAACCTTTTGTTACGTTATGATAAAACAGAACCAAAACATCAAACCTATTGTTATGTTATGACAAAACAAACAAAAACATCAAACCTGTTGTAACGTTATGATAAAACAGAACCAAAACATCAAACCTTTTGTTACGTTATGACAAAACAGAACCAAAACATCAAACCTTTTGTTACGTTATGACAAAACAGAACCAAAACATTAAACCTTTTGTTACGTTATGATAAAACAGAACCAAAACATCAAACCTGTTGTTACGTTATGACAAAACAGAACCAAAACATCAAACCTATTGTTATGTTATGACAAAACAAACAAAACTTCAAACCTGTTGTAACGTTATGATAAAACAGAACCAAGACATTAAACCTTTTGTTACGTTATGATAAAACAGAACCAAAACATCAAACCTATTGTTATGTCATGACAAAACAAACAAAAACTTCAAACCTGTTGTTACGTTATGACAAAACAGAACCAAAACATCAAACCTATTGTTATGTTATGACAAAACAAACAAAACTTCAAACCTGTTGTAACGTTATGATAAAACAGAACCAAGACATTAAACCTTTTGTTACGTTATGATAAAACAGAACCAAAACATTAAACCTTTTGTTACGTTATGACAAAACAGAACCAAAACATCAAACCTTTTGTTACGTTATGATAAAACAAACAAAACTTCAAACCTTTTGTTACGTTATGATAAAACAGAACCAAGACATTAAACCTTTTTTTACGTTATGACAAAACAGAACCAAAACATCAAACCTATTGTTATGTTATGATAAAACAAACAAAAACTTCAAACCTGTTGTAACGTTATGATAAAACAGAACCAAGACATTAAACCTTTTGTTACGTTATGATAAAACAGAACCAAAACATCAAACCTATTGTTACGTTATGACAAAACAAACAAAAACATCAAACCTGTTGTAACGTTATGATAAAACAGAACCAAAACATCAAACCTTTTGTTACGTTATGACAAAACAGAACCAAAACATCAAACCTTTTGTTACGTTATGACAAAACAGAACCAAAACATCAAACCTTTTGTTACGTTATGATAAAACAGAACCAAAACATCAAACCTGTTGTTACGTTAAGACAAAAACAGAACCAAAACATCAAACCTATTGTTATGTCATGACAAAACAAACAAAACTTCAAACCTGTTGTTACGTTATGACAAAACAGAACCAAAACATCAAACATATTTTTATGTTATGACAAAACAAACAAAACTTCAAACCTGTTGTAACGTTATGATAAAACAGAACCAAGACTTAAACCTTTTGTTACGTTATGATAAAACAGAACCAAAACATCAAACCTTTTGTTACGTTATGACAAAACAGAACCAAAACATCAAACCTTTTCTTACGTTATGACAAAACAGAACCAAAACATCAAACCTTTTCTTACGTTATGATAAAATAGAACCAAAACATCAAACCTGTTGTTACGTTAAGACAAAACAGAACCAAAACATCAAACCTATTGTTATGTCATGATAAAACAAACAAAAACTTCAAACCTGTTGTTACGTTATGACAAAACAGAAGCAAAACATCAAACCTATTGTTATGTCAGGACAAAACAAACAAAAACTTCAAACCTGTTGTAACGTTATGATAAAACAGAACCAAGACATTAAACCTTTTGTTACGTTATGATAAAACAGAACCAAAACATTAAACCTTTTGTTACGTTATGATAAAACAAACAAAACTTCAAACCTGTTGTAACGTTATGATAAAACAGAACGAAGACATTAAACCTTTTGTTACGTTATGATAAAACAGACCCAGACATTAAAGCTGCTGTTATGTCATGATAAACAGAACCAAGACATTAAAGCTACTGTTATGTCATGATAAAACAGACCAAGACATTAAAGCTGCTGTTATGTCATGATAAACAGAGCTAAGACATTAAAGCTACTGTTATGTCATGATAAAACAGAACCAAAACATTAAACCTGGGTTTACGTTATGACAAAACAGAACCAAAACATCAAACCTATTGTTATGTCATAACAAAACAAACAAAAACTTCAAACCTGTTGTAACGTTATGATAAAGCAGAACAAAGACATTAAACCTTTTGTTACGTTATGACAAAACAGAACCAAAACATCAAACGTTTTGTTACGTTATAACAAAACAGAACCAAAACATCAAACCTTTGTTACGTTATGACAAAACAGAACCAAAACATTAAATTTTTTTGTTACGTTATGACAAAACAGAACCAAAACATCAAACCTGTTGTTACGTTATGACAAAACAAAACCAAAACATCAAACCTTTGTTACGTTATGATAAAACAAACAAAACTTCAAACCTTTTGTTACGTTATGATAAAACAGAACCAAGACATTAAGCCTTTTGTTACGTTATGACAAAACAGAACCAAAACATCAAACCTGTTGTTACGTTATTACAAAACAGAACCAAAACATTAAACCTCTTGTAACGTTATGACAAAACAGAACCAAAACATTAAATCTTTTGTTACGTTATGACAAAACAAAACCAAAACATGAAACCTTTTGTTACGTTATGATAAAACAGAACCAAGACATTAAACCTTTTGTTACGTTATGACAAAACAGAACCAAAACATCAAACCTATTGTTATGTTATGACAAAACAAACAAAACTTCAAACCTGTTGTAACGTTATGATAAAACAGAACCAAGACATTAAACCTTTTGTTACGTTATGATAAAACAGAACCAAAACATCAAACCTATTGTTACGTTATGACAAAACAAACAAAAACATCAAACCTGTTGTTACGTTATGATAAAACAGAACCAAAACATCAAACCTTTTGTTACGTTATGACAAAACAGAACCAAAACATCAAACCTTTTCTTACGTTATGACAAAACAGAACCAAAACATCAAACCTTTTGTTACGTTATGATAAAACAGAACCAAAACATCAAACCTGTTGTTACGTTATGACAAAACAGAACCAAAACATCAAACCTATTGTTATGTCATGACAAAACAAACAAAAACTTCAAACCTGTTGTTACGTTATGACAAAACAGAACCAAAACATCAAACATATTTTTATGTTATGACAAAACAAACAAAAACTTCAAACCTGTTGTAACGTTATGATAAAACAGAACCAAGACTTAAACCTTTTGTTACGTTATGATAAAACAGAACCAAAACATCAAACCTTTTGTTACGTTATGACAAAACAGAACCAAAACATCAAACCTTTTGTTACGTTATGACAAAACAGAACCAAAACATCAAACCTTTTGTTACGTTATGATAAAACAGAACCAAAACATCAAACCTGTTGTTACGTTATGACAAAACAGAACCAAAACATCAAACCTATTGTTATGTCATGATAAAACAAACAAAAACTTCAAACCTGTTGTTACGTTATGACAAAACAGAACCAAAACATCAAACCTATTGTTATGTTATGACAAAACAAACAAAAACTTCAAACCTGTTGTAACGTTATGATAAAACAGAACCAAGACATTAAACCTTTTGTTACGTTATGATAAAACAGAACCAAAACATCAAACATATTATTATGTTATGATAAAACAAACAAAAACTTCAAACCTGTTGTAACGTTATGATAAAACAGAACCAAGACATTAAACCTTTTGTTACGTTATGATAAAACAGAACAAAACATCAAACCTTTTGTTACGTTATGACAAAACAGAACCAAAACATCAAACCTTTTGTTACGTTATGACAAAACAGAACCAAAACATCAAACCTTTTGTTACGTTATGACAAAACAGAACCAAAACATTAAACCTTTTGTTACGTTATGACAAAACAGAACCAAAACATCAAACCTATTGTTATGTCATGACAAAACAAACAAAAACTTCAAACCTGTTGTTACGTTATGAAAAACAGAAGCAAAACATCAAACCTATTGTTATGTTATGACAAAACAAACAAAACTTCAAACCTGTTGTAACGTTATGATAAAACAGAACCAAAACATCAAACCTTTTGTTACGTTATGACAAAACAGAACCAAAACATCAAACCTTTTGTTACGTTATGATAAAACAGAACCAAGACATTAAACCTTTTGTTACGTTATGATAAAACAGACCCAGACATTAAACCTGCTGTTATGTCATGATAAACAGAACCAAGACATTAAACCTACTGTTATGTCATGATAAAACAGACCAAGACATTAAACCTGCTGTTATGTCATGATAAACAGAACTAAGACATTAAACCTACTGTTATGTTCATGATAAAACAGAACCAAAACATTAAACCTTTTGTTTACGTTATGACAAAACAGAACCAAAACATCAAACCTATTGTTATGTCATGACAAAACAAACAAAAACTTCAAACCTGTTGTAACGTTATGAAAAACAGAACCAAAACATCAAACCTATTGTTATGTTATGACAAAACAAACAAAACTTCAAACCTGTTGTTACGTTATGACAAAACAGAACCAAAACATCAAACCTTTTGTTACGTTATGACAAAACAGAACCAAAACATCAAACCTTTTGTTACGTTATGACAAAACAGAACCAAAACATTAAACCTTTGTTACGTTATGACAAAACAGAACCAAAACATTAAACCTTTTGTTACGTTATGACAAAACAGAACCAAAACATCAAACCTTTGTTACGTTATGATAAAACAGAACCAAAACATCAAACCTATTGTTATGTTATGACAAAACAAACAAAAACATCAAACCTGTTGTTACGTTATGATAAAACAGAACCAAAACATCAAACCTTTTGTTACGTTATGACAAAACAGAACCAAAACATCAAACCTTTTGTTACGTTATGACAAAACAGAACCAAAACATCAAACCTTTTGTTACGTTATGATAAAACAGAACCAAAACATCAAACCTGTTGTTACGTTATGACAAAAAAGAACCAAAACATCAAACCTATTGTTATGTCATGACAAAACAAACAAAAAAAAACTTCAAACCTGTTGTTACGTTATGACAAAACAGAACCAAAACATCAAACCTATTTTTATGTTATGACAAAACAAACAAAAACTTCAAACCTGTTGTAACGTTATGATAAAACAGAACCAAGACATTAAACCTTTTGTTACGTTATGATAAAACAGAACCAAAACATCAAACCTTTTGTTACGTTATGACAAAACAGAACCAAAACATCAAACCTTTTGTTACGTTATGACAAAACAGAACCAAAACATCAAACCTTTTGTTACGTTATGATAAAACAGAACCAAAACATCAAACCTGTTGTTACGTTATGACAAAACAGAACCAAAACATCAAACCTATTGTTATGTCATGATAAAACAAACAAAAACTTCAAACCTGTTGTTACGTTATGACAAAACAGAACCAAAACATCAAACCTATTGTTATGTTATGACAAAACAAACAAAAACTTCAAACCTGTTGTAACGTTATGATAAAACAGAACCAAGACATAAAACCTTTTGTTACGTTATGATAAAACAGAACCAAAACATCAAACCTATTGTTATGTTATGATAAAACAAACAAAACTTCAAACCTGTTGTAACGTTATGATAAAACAGAACCAAGACATTAAACCTTTTGTTACGTTATGATAAAACAGAACCAAAACATCAAACCTTTTGTTACGTTATGACAAAACAGAACCAAAACATCAAACCTTTTGTTACGTTATGACAAAACAGAACCAAAACATCAAACCTTTTGTTACGTTATGACAAAACAGAACCAAAACATTAAACCTTTTGTTACGTTATGACAAAACAGAACCAAAACATCAAACCTATTGTTATGTCATGACAAAACAAACAAAACTTCAAACCTGTTGTTACGTTATGAAAAACAGAACCAAAACATCAAACCTATTGTTATGTTATGACAAAACAAACAAAAAACTTCAAACCTGTTGTAACGTTATGATAAAACAGAACCAAAACATCAAACCTTTTCTTACGTTATGACAAAACAGAACCAAAACATCAAACCTTTTCTTACGTTATGATAAAACAGAACGAAGACATTAAACCTTTTGTTACGTTATGATAAAACAGACCCAGACATTAAAGCTGCTGTTATGTCATGATAAACAGAGCCAAGACATTAAAGCTACTGTTATGTCATGATAAAACAGACCAAGACATTAAAGCTGCTGTTATGTCATGATAAACAGAGCTAAGACATTAAAGCTACTGTTATGTCATGATAAAACAGAACCAAAACATTAAACCTGGGTTTACGTTATGACAAAAGAGAACCAAAACATCAAACCTATTGTTATGTCATAACAAAACAAACAAAAACTTCAAACCTGTTGTAACGTTATGAAAAACAGAAGCAAAACATCAAACATATTGTTATGTTATGACAAAACAAACAAAAACTTCAAACCTGTTGTAACGTTATGACAAAACAGAACCAAAACATCAAACGTTTTGTTACGTTATAACAAAACAGAACCAAAACATCAAACCTTTTGTTACGTTATGACAAAACAGAACCAAAACATTAAATCTTTTGTTACGTTATGACAAAACAGAACCAAAACATTAAACCTTTTGTTACGTTATGACAAAACAGAACCAAAACATCAAACCTGTTGTTGCGTTAAGACAAAACAAAACCAAAACATCAAACCTTTGGTTACGTTATGATAAAACAAACAAAAACTTCTAACCTTTTGTTACGTTATGATAAAACAGAACCAAGACATTAAGCCTTTTGTTACGTTATGACAAAACAGAACCAAAACATCAAACCTGTTGTTACGTTATTACAAAACAGAACCAAAACATTAAACCTCTTGTAACGTTATGACAAAACAGAACCAAAACATTAAATCTTTTGTTACGTTATGACAAAACAGAACCAAAACATGAAACCTTTTGTTACGTTATGATAAAACAGAACCAAGACATTAAACCTTTTGTTACGTTATGACAAAACAGAACCAAAACATCAAACCTATTGTTATATCATGACAAAACAAACAAAAACTTCAAACCTGTTGTAACGTTATGAGAAAACAGAACCAAGACATTAAACCTATTGTTAAGTTATGATAAAACAGAACCAAAATATCAAACCTATTGTTATGTCATGACAAAACAAACAAAAACTTCAAACCTGTTGTTACATTATGACAAAACAGAACCAAAACATCAAACCTATTGTTATGTCATGACAAAACAAACAAAAACTTCAAACCTTTTGTTACGTTATGATAAAACAGAACCAAGACATTAAACCTTTTGTTACGTTATGACAAAACAGAACCAAAACATCAAACCTATTGTTATGTTATGACAAAATAAACAAAAACTTCAAACCTGTTGTAACTTTATGATAAAACAGAACCAAGACATAAAACCTTTTGTTACGTTATGATAAAACAGAACCAAAACATCAAACATATTATTATGTTATGACAAAACAAACAAAAACTTCAAACCTGTTGTAACGTTATGATAAAACAGAACCAAGACATTAAACCTTTTGTTACGTTATGATAAAACAGAGCCAAAACATCAAACCTTTTGTTACGTTATGACAAAACAGAACCAAAACATCAAACCTTTTCTTACGTTATGACAAAACAGAACCAAAACATTAAACCTTTTTTTACGTTAAGACAAAACAGAACCAAAACATCAAACCTATTGTTATGTCATGACAAAACAAACAAAAACTTCAAACCTTTTGTTACGTTATGAAAAACAGAAGCAAAACATCAAACATATTGTTATGTTATGACAAAACAAACAAAAACTTCAAACCTGTTGTAACGTTATGATAAAACAGAACCAAAACATCAAACCTTTTCTTACGTTATGACAAAACAGAACCAAAACATCAAACCTTTTCTTACGTTATGATAAAACAGAACGAAGACATTAAACCTTTTGTTACGTTATGATAAAACAGACCAAGACATTAAAGCTGCTGTTATGTCATGATAAACAGAGCCAAGACATTAAAGCTACTGTTATGTCATGATAAAACATACCAAGACATTAAAGTTGCTGTTATGTCATGATAAACAGAGCTAAGACATTAAAGCTACTGTTATGTCATGATAAAACAAAACCAAGACATTAAACCTTTTGTTACGTTATGATAAAACAGAACCAAAACATTAAATCTTTTGTTACGTTATGACAAAACAGAACCAAAACATCAAACCTTTTGTTACGTTATGATAAAACAAACAAAAACTTCAAACCTTTTGTTACGTTATGATAAAACAGAACCAAGACATTAAACCTTTTTTTACGTTATGACAAAACAGAACCAAAACATCAAACCTATTGTTATGTTATGACAAAATAAACAAAAACTTCAAACCTGTTGTAACGTTATGATAAAACAGAACCAAGACATTAAACCTTTTGTTACGTTATGATAAAACAGAACCAAAACATCAAACATATTGTTAGGTGATGACAAAACATACAAAAACATCAAACCTGTTGTAACGTTATGATAAAACAGAACCAAAACATCAAACCTTTTCTTACGTTATGACAAAACAGAACCAAAACATCAAACCTTTTCTTACGTTATGACAAAACAGAACCAAAACATTAAACCTTTTGTTACGTTATGATAAAATAGAACCAAAACATCAAACCTGTTGTTACGTTAAGACAAAACAGAACCAAAACATCAAACCTATTGTTATGTCATGACAAAACAAACAAAAACTTCAAACCTGTTGTAACGTTATGGGAAAACAGAACCAAGACATTAAACCTTTTGTTACGTTATGATAAAACAGAACCAAAATATCAAACCTATTGTTATGTCATGACAAAACAAACAAAAACTTCAAACCTGTTGTTACGTTATGACAAAACAGAACCAAAACATCAAACCTATTGTGATGTCATGACAAAACAAACAAAAACTTCAAACCTGTTGTAACGTTATGATAAAACAAAACCAAGACATTAAACCTTTTGTTACGTTATGATAAAACAGAACCAAAACATTAAATCTTTTGTTACGTTATGACAAAACAGAACCAAAACATCAAACCTTTTGTTACGTTATGATAAAACAAACAAAAACTTCAAACCTTTTGTTACGTTATGATAAAACAGAACCAAGACATTAAACCTTTTTTTACGTTATGACAAAACAAAACCAAAACATCAAACCTATTGTTATGTTATGACAAAATAAACAAAAACTTCAAACCTGTTGTAACGTTATGATAAAACAGAACCAAGACATTAAACCTTTTGTTACGTTATGATAAAACAGAACCAAAACATCAAACATATTGTTAGGTGATGACAAAACAAACAAAAACATCAAACCTGTTGTAACGTTATGATAAAACAGAACCAAAACATCAAACCTTTTCTTACGTTATGACAAAACAGAACCAAAACATCAAACCTTTTGTTACGTTATGACAAAACAGAACCAAAACATCAAACCTTTTGTTACGTTATGATAAAATAGAACCAAAACATGAAACCTGTTGTTACGTTAAGACAAAAAAGAACCAAAACATCAAACCTATTGTTATGTCATGACAAAACAAACAAAAACTTCAAACCTGTTGTTACGTTATGACAAAACAGAACCAAAACATCAAACATATTTTTATGTTATGACAAAACAAACAAAAACTTCAAACCTGTTGTAACGTTATGATAAAACAGAACCAAGACTTAAACCTTTTGTTACGTTATGATAAAACAGAACCAAAACATCAAACCTTTGTTACGTTATGACAAAACAGAACCAAAACATCAAACCTTTTCTTACGTTATGACAAAACAGAACCAAAACATCAAACCTTTTCTTACGTTATGATAAAATAGAACCAAAACATCAAACCTGTTGTTACGTTAAGACAAAACAGAACCAAAACATCAAACCTATTGTTATGTCATGATAAAACAAACAAAAACTTCAAACCTGTTGTTAGGTTATGACAAAACAGAAGCAAAACATCAAACCTATTGTTATGTCATGACAAAACAAACAAAAACTTCAAACCTGTTGTAACGTTATGATAAAACAGAACCAAGACATTAAACCTTTTGTTACGTTATGATAAAACAGAACCAAAACATTAAACCTTTTGTTACGTTATGATAAAACAAACAAAAACTTCAAACCTGTTGTAACGTTATGATAAAACAGAACGAAGACATTAAACCTTTGTTACGTTATGATAAAACAGACCCAGACATTAAAGCTGCTGTTATGTCATGATAAACAGAACCAAGACATTAAAGCTACTGTTATGTCATGATAAAACAGACCAAGACATTAAAGCTGCTGTTATGTCATGATAAACAGAGCTAAGACATTAAAGCTACTGTTATGTCATGATAAAACAGAACCAAAACATTAAACCTGGGTTTACGTTATGACAAAACAGAACCAAAACATCAAACCTATTGTTATGTCATAACAAAACAAACAAAACTTCAAACCTGTTGTAACGTTATGATAAAGCAGAACAAAGACATTAAACCTTTTGTTACGTTATGACAAAACAGAACCAAAACATCAAACGTTTTGTTACGTTATAACAAAACAGAACCAAAACATCAAACCTTTTGTTACGTTATGACAAAACAGAACCAAAACATTAAATTTTTTGTTACGTTATGACAAAACAGAACCAAAACATCAAACCTGTTGTTGCGTTAAAACAAAACAAAACCAAAACATCAAACCTTTTGTTACGTTATGATAAAACAAACAAAAACTTCTAACCTTTTGTTACGTTATGATAAAACAGAACCAAGACATTAAGCCTTTTGTTACGTTATGACAAAACAGAACCAAAACATCAAACCTGTTGTTACGTTATTACAAAACAGAACCAAAACATTAAACCTCTTGTAACGTTATGACAAAACAGAACCAAAACATTAAATCTTTTGTTACGTTATGACAAAACAAAACCAAAACATGAAACCTTTTGTTACGTTATGATAAAACAGAACCAAAACATCAAACCTATTGTTATGTTATGACAAAATAAACAAAAACTTCAAACCTGTTGTAACGTTATGATAAAACAGAACCAAGACATTAAACCTTTTGTTACGTTATGATAAAACAGAACCAAAACATCAAACATATTGTTAGGTGATGACAAAACAAACAAAAACATCAAACCTGTTGTAACGTTATGATAAAACAGAACCAAAACATCAAACCTTTTCTTACGTTATGACAAAACAGAACCAAAACATCAAACCTTTTGTTACGTTATGACAAAACAGAACCAAAACATCAAACCTTTTGTTACGTTATGATAAAACAGAACCAAAACATCAAACCTGTTGTTACGTTATGACAAAAACAGAACCAAAACATCAAACCTATTGTTATGTCATGACAAAACAAACAAAACTTCAAACCTGTTGTTACGTTATGACAAAACAGAACCAAAACATCAAACATATTTTTATGTTATGACAAAACAAACAAAACTTCAAACCTGTTGTAACGTTATGATAAAACAGAACCAAGACTTAAACCTTTTGTTACGTTATGATAAAACAGAACCAAAACATCAAACCTTTTGTTACGTTATGACAAAACAGAACCAAAACATCAAACCTTTTGTTACGTTATGACAAAACAGAACCAAAACATCAAACCTTTTGTTACGTTATGATAAAACAGAACCAAAACATCAAACCTGTTGTTACGTTAAGACAAAACAGAACCAAAACATCAAACCTATTGTTATGTCATGATAAAACAAACAAAAACTTCAAACCTGTTGTTACGTTATGACAAAACAGAAGCAAAACATCAAACCTATTGTTATGTCATGACAAAACAAACAAAAACTTCAAACCTGTTGTAACGTTATGATAAAACAGAACCAAGACATTAAACCTTTTGTTACGTTATGATAAAACAGAACCAAAACATTAAACCTTTTGTTACGTTATGATAAAACAAACAAAAACTTCAAACCTGTTGTAACGTTATGATAAAACAGAACGAAGACATTAAACCTTTTGTTACGTTATGATAAAACAGACCCAGACATTAAAGCTGCTGTTATGTCATGATAAACAGAGCCACGACATTAAAGCTACTGTTATGTCATGATAAAACCGACCAAGACATTAAAGCTGCTGTTATGTCATGATAAACAGAGCTAAGACATTAAAGCTACTGTTATGTCATGATAAAACAGAACCAAAACATTAAACCTGGGTTTACGTTATGACAAAACAGAACCAAAACATCAAACCTATTGTTATGTCATAACAAAACAAACAAAAACTTCAAACCTGTTGTAACGTTATGATAAAGCAGAACAAAGACATTAAACCTTTTGTTACGTTATGACAAAACAGAACCAAAACATCAAACGTTTTGTTACGTTATGACAAAACAGAACAAAACATCAAACCTTTTGTTACGTTATGACAAAACAGAACCAAAACATTAAACCTTTTGTTACGTTATGACAAAACAGAACCAAACATTAAAATTTTTGTTACGTTATGACAAAACAGAACCAAAACATCAAACCTGTTGTTACGTTATGACAAAACAAAACCAAAACATCAAACCTTTTGTTACGTTATGATAAAACAAACAAAAACTTCTAACCTTTTGTTACGTTATGATAAAACAGAACCAAGACATTAAGCCTTTTGTTACGTTATGACAAAACAGAACCAAAACATCAAACCTGTTGTTACGTTATTACAAAACAGAACCAAAACATTAAACCTCTTGTAACGTTATGACAAAACAGAACCAAAACATTAAATCTTTTGTTACGTTATGACAAAACAGAACCAAAACATGAAACCTTTTGTTACGTTATGATAAAACAGAACCAAGACATTAAACCTTTTGTTACGTTATGACAAAACAGAACCAAAACATCAAACCTATTGTTATATCATGACAAAAAAACAAAAACTTCAAACCTGTTGTAACGTTATGAGAAAACAGAACCAAGACATTAAACCTATTGTTAAGTTATGATAAAACAGAACCAAAATATCAAACCTATTGTTATGTCATGACAAAACAAACAAAAACTTCAAACCTTTTGTTACGTTATGATAAAACAGAACCAAGACATTAAACCTTTTGTTACGTTATGACAAAACAGAACCAAAACATCAAACCTATTGTTATGTTATGACAAAATAAACAAAAACTTCAAACCTGTTGTAACTTTATGATAAAACAGAACCAAGACATAAAACCTTTTGTTACGTTATGATAAAACAGAACCAAAACATCAAACATATTATTATGTTATGACAAAACAAACAAAAACTTCAAACCTGTTGTAACGTTATGATAAAACAGAACCAAGACATTAAACCTTTTGTTACGTTATGATAAAACAGAACCAAAACATCAAACCTTTTGTTACGTTATGACAAAACAGAACCAAAACATCAAACCTTTTCTTACGTTATGACAAAACAGAACCAAAACATCAAACCTTTTCTTACGTTATGACAAAACAGAACCAAAACATTAAACCTTTTTTTACGTTATGACAAAACAGAACCAAAACATCAAACCTATTGTTATGTCATGACAAAACAAACAAAAACTTCAAACCTTTTGTTACGTTATGAAAAACAGAAGCAAAACATCAAACATATTGTTATGTTATGACAAAACAAACAAAAACTTCAAACCTGTTGTAACGTTATGATAAAACAGAACCAAAACATCAAACCTTTTGTTACGTTATGACAAAACAGAACCAAAACATCAAACCTTTTGTTACGTTATGATAAAACAGAACGAAGACATTAAACCTTTGTTACGTTATGATAAAACAGACCAGACATTAAACCTGCTGTTATGTCATGATAAACAGAACCAAGACATTAAACCTACTGTTATGTCATGATAAAACAGACCAAGACATTAAACCTGCTGTTATGTCATGATAAACAGAACTAAGACATTAAACCTACTGTTATGTCATGATAAAACAAAACCAAGACATTAAACCTTTTGTTACGTTATGATAAAACAGAACCAAAACATTAAATCTTTTGTTACGTTATGACAAAACAGAACCAAAACATCAAACCTTTTGTTACGTTATGATAAAACAAACAAAAACTTCAAACCTTTTGTTACGTTATGATAAAACAGAACCAAGACATTAAACCTTTTTTACGTTATGACAAAACAGAACCAAAACATCAAACCTATTGTTATGTTATGACAAAATAAACAAAACTTCAAACCTGTTGTAACGTTATGATAAAACAGAACCAAGACATTAAACCTTTTGTTACGTTATGATAAAACAGAACCAAAACATCAAACATATTGTTAGGTGATGACAAAACAAACAAAAACATCAAACCTGTTGTAACGTTATGATAAAACAGAACCAAAACATCAAACCTTTTCTTACGTTATGACAAAACAGAACCAAAACATCAAACCTTTTGTTACGTTATGACAAAACAGAACCAAAACATCAAACCTTTTGTTACGTTATGATAAAACAGAACCAAAACATCAAACCTGTTGTTACGTTATGACAAAAAGAACCAAAACATCAAACCTATTGTTATGTCATGACAAAACAAACAAAAACTTCAAACCTGTTGTTACGTTATGACAAAACAGAACCAAAACATCAAACATATTTTTATGTTATGACAAAACAAACAAAAACTTCAAACCTGTTGTAACGTTATGATAAAACAGAACCAAGACTTAAACCTTTTGTTACGTTATGATAAAACAGAACCAAAACATCAAACCTTTTGTTACGTTATGACAACACAGAACCAAAACATCAAACCTTTTCTTACGTTATGACAAAACAGAACCAAAACATCAAACCTTTTCTTACGTTATGATAAAATAGAACCAAAACATCAAACCTGTTGTTACGTTAAGACAAAACAGAACCAAAACATCAAACCTATTGTTATGTCATGATAAAACAAACAAAAACTTCAAACCTGTTGTTAGGTTATGACAAAACAGAAGCAAAACATCAAACCTATTGTTATGTCAGGACAAAACAAACAAAACTTCAAACCTGTTGTAACGTTATGATAAAACAGAACCAAGACATTAAACCTTTTGTTACGTTATGATAAAACAGAACCAAAACATTAAACCTTTTGTTACGTTATGATAAAACAAACAAAACTTCAAACCTGTTGTAACGTTATGATAAAACAGAACGAAGACATTAAACCTTTTGTTACGTTATGATAAAACAGACCCAGACATTAAAGCTGCTGTTATGTCATGATAAACAGAGCCACGACATTAAAGCTACTGTTATGTCATGATAAAACCGACCAAGACATTAAAGCTGCTGTTATGTCATGATAAACAGAACTAAGACATTAAAGCTACTGTTATGTCATGATAAAACAGAACCAAAACATTAAACCTGGGTTTACGTTATGACAAAACAGAACCAAAACATCAAACCTATTGTTATGTCATAACAAAACAAACAAAAACTTCAAACCTGTTGTAACGTTATGATAAAGCAGAACAAAGACATTAAACCTTTTGTTACGTTATGACAAAACAGAACCAAAACATCAAACGTTTTGTTACGTTATAACAAAACAGAACCAAAACATCAAACCTTTTGTTACGTTATGACAAAACAGAACCAAAACATTAAACCTTTTGTTACGTTATGACAAAACAGAACCAAAACATTAAATTTTTTGTTACGTTATGACAAAACAGAACCAAAACATCAAACCTGTTGTTGCGTTAAGACAAAACAAAACCAAAACATCAAACCTTTTGTTACGTTATGATAAAACAAACAAAACTTCAAACCTTTGTTACGTTATGATAAAACAGAACCAAGACATTAAACCTTTTGTTACGTTATGACAAAACAGAACCAAAACATCAAACCTGTTGTTACGTTATGACAAAACAGAACCAAAACATTAAACCTCTTGTAACGTTATGACAAAACAGAACCAAAACATTAAACCTTTTGTTACGTTATGACAAAACAGAACCAAAACATCAAACCTTTTGTTACGTTATGATAAAACAGAACCAAGACATTAAACCTTTTGTTACGTTATGACAAAACAGAACCAAAACATCAAACCTATTGTTATATCATGACAAAACAAACAAAACTTCAAACCTGTTGTAACGTTATGATAAAACAGAACCAAGACATTAAACCTATTGTTACGTTATGATAAAACAGAACCAAAACATCAAACCTATTGTTATGTTATGACAAAACAAACAAAAACTTCAAACCTTTTGTTACGTTATGATAAAACAGAACCAAGACATTAAACCTTTTGTTACGTTATGACAAAACAGAACCAAAACATCAAACCTATTGTTATGTTATGACAAAATAAACAAAACTTCAAACCTGTTGTAACGTTATGATAAAACAGAACCAAGACATAAAACCTTTTGTTACGTTATGATAAAACAGAACCAAAACATCAAACCTATTGTTATGTTATGACAAAACAAACAAAACTTCAAACCTGTTGTAACGTTATGATAAAACAGAACCAAGACATTAAACCTTTTGTTACGTTATGATAAAACAGAACCAAAACATCAAACCTTTTGTTACGTTATGACAAAACAGAACCAAAACATTAAACCTTTTTTACGTTATGACAAAACAGAACCAAAACATCAAACCTATTGTTATGTCATGACAAAACAAACAAAAACTTCAAACCTTTTGTTACGTTATGAAAAACAGAAGCAAAACATCAAACATATTGTTATGTTATGACAAAACAAACAAAAACTTCAAACCTGTTGTAACGTTATGATAAAACAGAACCAAAACATCAAACCTTTTCTTACGTTATGACAAAACAGAACCAAAACATCAAACCTTTTCTTACGTTATGATAAAACAGAACGAAGACATTAAACCTTTTGTTACGTTATGATAAAACAGACCCAGACATTAAAGCTGCTGTTATGTCATGATAAACAGAGCCAAGACATTAAAGCTACTGTTATGTCATGATAAAACAGACCAAGACATTAAAGCTGCTGTTATGTCATGATAAACAGAGCTAAGACATTAAAGCTACTGTTATGTCATGATAAAACAAAACCAAGACATTAAACCTTTTGTTACGTTATGATAAAACAGAACCAAAACATTAAATCTTTTGTTACGTTATGACAAAACAGAACCAAAACATCAAACCTTTTGTTACGTTATGATAAAACAAACAAAAACTTCAAACCTTTTGTTACGTTATGATAAAACAGAACCAAGACATTAAACCTTTTTTTACGTTATGACAAAACAGAACCAAAACATCAAACCTATTGTTATGTTATGACAAAATAAACAAAAACTTCAAACCTGTTGTAACGTTATGATAAAACAGAACCAAGACATTAAACCTTTTGTTACGTTATGATAAAACAGAACCAAAACATCAAACATATTGTTAGGTGATGACAAAACATACAAAAACATCAAACCTGTTGTAACGTTATGATAAAACAGAACCAAAACATCAAACCTTTTCTTACGTTATGACAAAACAGAACCAAAACATCAAACCTTTTTTTACGTTATGACAAAACAGAACCAAAACATTAAACCTTTTGTTACGTTATGATAAAATAGAACCAAAACATCAAATTTGTTGTTACGTTAAGACAAAACAGAACCAAAACATCAAACCTATTGTTATGTCATGACAAAACAAACAAAAACTTCAAACCTGTTGTTACGTTATGACAAAACAGAACCAAAACATCAAACATATTTTTATGTTATGACAAAACAAACAAAAACTTCAAACCTGTTGTAACGTTATGATAAAACAGAACCAAGACTTAAACCTTTTGTTACGTTATGATAAAACAGAACCAAAACATCAAACCTTTTGTTACGTTATGACAAAACAGAACCAAAACATCAAACCTTTTCTTACGTTATGACAAAACAGAACCAAAACATCAAACCTTTTCTTACGTTATGATAAAATAGAACCAAAACATCAAACCTGTTGTTACGTTAAGACAAAACAGAACCAAAACATCAAACCTATTGTTATGTCATGATAAAACAAACAAAACTTCAAACCTGTTGTTACGTTATGACAAAACAGAACCAAAACATGAAACCTATTGTTATGTCAGGACAAAACAAACAAAAACTTCAAACCTGTTGTAACGTTATGATAAAACAGAACCAAGACATTAAACCTTTTGTTACGTTATGATAAAACAGAACCAAAACATTAAACCTTTTGTTACGTTATGATAAAACAAACAAAACTTCAAACCTGTTGTAACGTTATGATAAAACAGAACGAAGACATTAAACCTTTTGTTACGTTATGATAAAACAGACCCAGACATTAAAGCTGCTGTTATGTCATGATAAACAGAGCCACGACATTAAAGCTACTGTTATGTCATGATAAAACCGACCAAGACATTAAAGCTGCTGTTATGTCATGATAAACAGAGCTAAGACATTAAAGCTACTGTTATGTCATGATAAAACAGAACCAAAACATTAAACCAGGGTTTACGTTATGACAAAACAGAACCAAAACATCAAACCTATTGTTATGTCATAACAAAACAAACAAAAACTTCAAACCTGTTGTAACGTTATGATAAAACAGAACAAAGACATTAAACCTTTTGTTACGTTATGACAAAACAGAACCAAAACATCAAACCTGTTGTTATGTCATGACAAAACAAACAAAAACTTGAAACCTTTTGTTACGTTATGACAAAACAGAACCAAAACATCAAACGTTTTGTTACGTTATAACAAAACAGAACCAAAACATCAAACCTTTTGTTACGTTATGACAAAACAGAACCAAAACATTAAATCTTTTGTTACGTTATGACAAAACAGAACCAAAACATTAAACCTTTTGTTACGTTATGACAAAACAGAACCAAAACATCAAACCTGTTGTTGCGTTAAGACAAAACAAAACCAAAACATCAAACCTTTTGTTACGTTATGATAAAACAAACAAAAACTTCTAACCTTTTGTTACGTTATGATAAAACAGAACCAAGACATTAAACCTTTTGTTACGTTATGACAAAACAGAACCAAAACATCAAACCTATTGTTATGTCATGACAAAACAAACAAAAACATTAAATCTTTTGTTACGTTATGATAAAGTAGAACCAAGACATTAAACCTTTTGTTACGTTATGACAAAACAGAACCAAAACATCAAACCTGTTGTTATGTCATGACAAAACAAAGAAAAACATCAAATCTTTTGTTACGTTATGATAAAACAAACAAAAACTTCAAACCTTTTGTTACGTTATGATAAAACAGAACCAAGACATTAAACCTTTTGTTACGTTATGACAAAACAGAACCAAAAATCAAACATATTGTTATGTTATGACAAAACAAACAAAACTTCAAACCTGTTGTAACGTTATGATAAAACAGAACCAAGACATTAAACCTTTTGTTACGTTATGACAAAACAGAACCAAAACATCAAACCTATTGTTATGTCATGACAAAACAAACAAAAACTTCAAACCTGTTGTAACGTTATGATAAAACAGAACCAAGACATTAAACCTTTTGTTACGTTATGATAAAACAGAACCAAAACATTAAACCTTTTGTTACGTTATGACAAAACAGAACCAAAACATCAAACCTTTTGTTACGTTATGATAAAACAAACAAAAACTTCAAACCTTTTGTTACGTTATGATAAAACAGAACCAAGACATTAAACCTTTTGTTACGTTATGACAAAACAGAACCAAAACATCAAACCTATTGTTATGTTATGACAAAACAAAGAAAAACTTCAAACCTGTTGTAACTTTATGATAAAACAGAACCAAGACATAAAACCTTTTGTTACGTTATGATAAAACAGAACCAAAACATCAAACATATTATTATGTTATGACAAAACAAAACAAAACTTCAAACCTGTTGTAACGTTATGATAAAACAGAACCAAGACATTAAACCTTTTGTTACGTTATGATAAAACAGAACCAAAACATCAAACCTTTTGTTACGTTATGACAAAACAGAACCAAAACATCAAACCTTTTCTTACGTTATGACAAAACAGAACCAAAACATCAAACCTTTTCTTACGTTATGACAAAACAGAACCAAAACATTAAACCTTTTGTTACGTTAAGACAAAACAGAACCAAAACATCAAACCTATTGTTATGTCATGACAAAACAAACAAAAACTTCAAACCTGTTGTTACGTTATGAAAAACAGAAGCAAAACATCAAACATATTGTTATGTTATGACAAAACAAACAAAAACTTCAAACCTGTTGTAACGTTATGATAAAACAGAACCAAAACATCAAACCTTTTGTTACGTTATGACAAAACAGAACCAAAACATCAAACCTTTTCTTACGTTATGATAAAACAGAACGAAGACATTAAACCTTTTGTTACGTTATGATAAAACAGACCCAAACATTAAAGCTGCTGTTATGTCATGATAAACAGAACCAAGACATTAAAGCTACTGTTATGTCATGATAAAACAGACCAAGACATTAAAGCTGCTGTTATGTCATGATAAACAGAACTAAGACATTAAAGCTACTGTTATGTCATGATAAAACAGAACCAAGACATTAAACCTGTTGTAACGTTATGACAAAACAGAACCAAAACATCAAACCTATTGTTATGTCACAACAAAACAAACAAAAACTTCAAACCTGTTGTAACGTTATGATAAAGCAGAACCAAGACATTAAACCTTTTGTTACGTTATGACAAAACAGAACCAAAACATCAAACCTGTTGTTACGTTATGACAAAACAGAACCAAAACATTAAACCTTTTGTTACGTTATGACAAAACAGAACCAAAACATTAAACCTTTTGTTACGTTATGACAAAACAGAACCAAAACATCAAACCTGTTGTTGCGTTAAGACAAAAGAAAACTAAAACATCAAACCTTTTGTTACGTTATGATAAAACAAACAAAAACTTCAAACCTGTTGTAACGTTATGATAAAACAGAACCAAGACATTAAACCTATTGTTAAGTTATGATAAAACAGAACCAAAATATCAAACCTATTGTTATGTCATGACAAAACAGAACCAAAACATCAAACCTGTTGTTACATTATGACAAAACAGAACCAAAACATCAAACCTATTGTTATGTCATGACAAAACAAACAAAAACTTCAAACCTGTTGTAACGTTATGATAAAACAGAACCAAGACATTAAACCTTTTGTTACGTTATGATAAAACAGAACCAAAACATTAAATCTTTTGTTACGTTATGACAAAACAGAACCAAAACATCAAACCTTTTGTTACGTTATGATAAAACAAACAAAAACTTCAAACCTTTTGTTACGTTATGATAAAACAGAACCAAGACATTAAACCTTTTGTTACGTTATGACAAAACAGAACCAAAACATCAAACCTATTGTTATGTTATGACAAAATAAACAAAAACTTCAAACCTGTTGTAACTTTATGATAAAACAGAACCAAGACATAAAACCTTTTGTTACGTTATGATAAAACAGAACCAAAACATCAAACATATTATTATGTTATGACAAAACAAACAAAAACTTCAAACCTGTTGTAACGTTATGATAAAACAGAACCAAGACATTAAACCTTTTGTTACGTTATGATAAAACAGAACCAAAACATCAAACCTTTTGTTACGTTATGACAAAACAGAACCAAAACATCAAACCTTTTCTTACGTTATGACAAAACAGAACCAAAACATCAAACCTTTTCTTACGTTATGACAAAACAGAACCAAAACATTAAACCTTTTGTTACGTTAAGACAAAACAGAACCAAAACATCAAACCTATTGTTATGTCATGACAAAACAAACAAAAACTTCAAACCTGTTGTTACGTTATGAAAAACAGAAGCAAAACATCAAACATATTGTTATGTTATGACAAAACAAACAAAAACTTCAAACCTGTTGTAACGTTATGATAAAACAGAACCAAAACATCAAACCTTTTCTTACGTTATGACAAAACAGAACCAAAACATCAAACCTTTTCTTACGTTATGATAAAACAGAACGAAGACATTAAACCTTTTGTTACGTTATGATAAAACAGACCCAGACATTAAAGCTGCTGTTATGTCATGATAAACAGAGCCAAGACATTAAAGCTACTGTTATGTCATGATAAAACAGACCAAGACATTAAAGCTGCTGTTATGTCATGATAAACAGAGCTAAGACATTAAAGCTACTGTTATGTCATGATAAAACAGAACCAAGACATTAAACCTGTTGTTACGTTATGACAAAACAGAACCAAAACATCAAACCTATTGTTATGTCACAACAAAACAAACAAAACTTCAAACCTGTTGTAACGTTATGATAAAGCAGAACCAAGACATTAAACCTTTTGTTACGTTATGACAAAACAGTACCAAAACATCAAACCTGTTGTTACGTTATGACAAAACAGAACCAATACATTAAATCTTTTGTTACGTTATGACAAAACAGAACCAAAACATTAAACCTTTTGTTACGTTATGACAAAACAGAACCAAAACATCAAACCTGTTGTTGCGTTAAGACAAAACAAAACTAAAACATCAAACCTTTTGTTACGTTATGATAAAACAAACAAAAACTTCAAACCTTTTGTTACGTTATGATAAAACAGAACCAAGACATTAAGCCTTTTGTTACGTTATGACAAAACAGAACCAAAACATCAAACCTATTGTTATGTCATGACAAAACAAAGAAAAACTTCAAACCTGTTGTAACGTTATGGGAAAACAAAACCAAGACATTAAACCTTTTGTTACGTTATGATAAAACAGAACCAAAATATCAAACCTATTGTTATGTCATGACAAAACAAAAAAAACTTCAAACCTGTTGTTACGTTATGACAAAACAGAAGCAAAACATCAAACCTATTGTTATGTCATGACAAAACAAACAAAAACTTGAAACCTGTTGTAACGTTATGATAAAACAGAACCAAGACATTAAACCTTTTGTTACGTTATGATAAAACAGAACCAAAACATTAAACCTTTTGTTACGTTATGACAAAACAGAACCAAAACATCAAACCTATTGTTACGTTAAGACAAAACAAACAAAAACTTCAAACCTTTTGTTACGTTATGACAAAACAGAACCAAAACATCAAACCTTTTGTTACGTTATGACAAAACAGAACCAAAACATCAAACCTTTTCTTACGTTATGACAAAACAGAACCAAAACATTAAACCTTTTGTTACGTTATGACAAAACAGAACCAAAACATCAAACCTGTTGTTACGTTAAGACAAAACAGAACCAAAACATCAAACCTGTTGTTACGTTAAGACAAAACAGAACCAAAACATCAAACCTATTGTTATGTCATGACAAGACAAACAAAAACTTCAAACCTGTGGTAACGTTATGATAAAACAGAACCAAGAATTAAACCTTTTGTTACGTTATGATAAAACAGACCAAGACATTAAAGCTACTGTTATGTCACGGTAAACAGAGCCAAGACATTAAAGCTACTGTTATGTCACGATAAACAGAGCCAAGACATTAAAGCCACTGTTATGTCATGATAAAGAGAGCCACCAATATATCAAACTTCTCATTTAGTGTACGATAAAAATCGAAATAACCCATTATATTGTTACGTTATGATAATATGCCTTTTAATTTTTAGTTTTGCCTTTTGTAGCAGTAAATCTGGACAGAACTGACCAAATAGTGGTCATACTTTGTGTAAAACTCATATACGGATTGTTTATTATGTTGAACATATTACTGAATGCCGATAAGAAATATCAGAGTTCCTCGAATGTCGACCACTACACCTGCACGTATTTCTTTATGACTCTTACATGTGTTAGATCTGCATAACGTGTAACAACATGAATATTTATGAATGATACGGGAACGTTCAATGTTGTGTGTTTAATTAAAGAAGTTTGAAAACAGTTCTCTAATTAATATGGGGATAATTTCTTCTTTATTTAAAATTTTATTCACAGGATATGGTGAAATATTTGGTACATTTTGAATGGGGTTGTTGACTTTCACAGGATATGGTGATATATTTGGTACAAGTTGAATGGGGTTGTTGACTTTCACAGGATATTGTGAAATATTTGGTACATTTTGAATGGGGTTGTTGACTTTCACAGCTCATGGTGAAATATTTGATACATTTTGAATGGAGTTGTTGACTTTCACAGCACATGGTGAAATATTTGGTACAAGTTGAACTGGGTTGTTGACTCTCACAGGATATGGTGAAATATTTGGTACAAGTTGAACTGGGTTGTTGACTCTCACAGGATATGGTGAAATATTTGGTACATTTTGAATGGGGTTGTTGACTTTCACAGTACACGGTGAAATATTTGGTACAAGTTGAACGGGGTTGTTGACTCTCACAGGATATGGTGAAATATTTGGTACATTTTGAATGGAGTTGTTGACTTTCACAGCACATGGTGAAATATTTGATACATTTTCAATGGAGTTGTTGACTTTCACAGGATATGGTGAAATATTTGGTACAAGTTGAGCGGGGCTGTTGACTTTCACAGGATATGGTGAAATATTTGGTACAAGTTGAATGGAGTTGTTGACTTTCACAGGAAATGGTGAAATATTTGGTACAAGTTGAACGGGGTTGTTGACTTTCACAGGACATGGTGAAATATTTGGTACATTTTGAATGGAGTTGTTGACTTTCACAGCACATGGTGAAATATTTGGTATATTTTGAATGGAGTTGTTGACTTTCACAGTACATGGTGAAATATTTGGTACAAGTTGAACTGGGTTGTTGACTCTCACAGGACATGGTGAAATATTTGGTACAAGTTGAATGGAGTTGTTGACTTTCACAGCACATGGTGAAATATTTGGTACATTTTGAATGGGGTTGTTGACTTTCACAGCTCATGGTGAAATATTTGATACATTTTGAATGGAGTTGTTGACTTTCACAGCACATGGTGAAATATTTGGTACAAGTTGAACTGGGTTGTTGACTCTCACAGGATATGGTGAAATATTTGGTACAAGTTGAACTGGGTTGTTGACTCTCACAGGATATGGTGAAATATTTGGTACATTTTGAATGGGGTTGTTGACTTTCACAGTACACGGTGAAATATTTGATACAAGTTGAACGGGGTTGTTGACTCGCACAGGATATGGTGAAATATTTGGTACATTTTGAATGGAGTTGTTGACTTTCACAGCACATGGTGAAATATTTGATACATTTTCAATGGAGTTGTTGACTTTCACAGGATATGGTGAAATATTTGGTACAAGTTGAGCGGGGCTGTTGACTTTCACAGGATATGGTGAAATATTTGGTACAAGTTGAATGGAGTTGTTGACTTTCACTGGAAATGGTGAAATATTTGGTACAAGTTGAACGGGGTTGTTGACTTTCACAGGACATGGTGAAATATTTGGTACATTTTGAATGGAGTTGTTGACTTTCACAGCACATGGTGAAATATTTGGTATATTTTGAATGGAGTTGTTGACTTTCACAGTACATGGTGAAATATTTGGTACAAGTTGAACTGGGTTGTTGACTCTCACAGGACATGGTGAAATATTTGGTACAAGTTGAATGGAGTTGTTGACTTTCACAGCACATGGTGAAATATTTGGTACATTTTGAATGGGGTTGTTGACTTTCACAGGATATCGTGAAATATTTGGTACAAGTTGAACGGGGTTGTTGACTTTCACAGGACATGGTGAAATATTTGGTACATTTTGAATGGAGTTGTTGACTTTCACAGTACATGGTGAAATATTTGGTATATTTTGAATGGAGTTGTTGACTTTCACAGTACATGGTGAAATATTTGGTACAAGTTGAACTGGGTTGTTGACTCTCACAGGACATGGTGAAATATTTGGTACATTTTGAATGGAGTTGTTGACTTTCACAGGATATGAAAGTAACATTAAACCTTTTGTTACGTTATGATAAAATAGAACCAAAACATCAAACCTGTTGTTACGTTAAGACAAAACAGAACCAAAACATCAAACCTATTGTTATGTCATGACAAAACAAACAAAACTTCAAACCTGTTGTTACGTTATGACAAAACAGAACCAAAACATCAAACATATTTTTATGTTATGACAAAACAAACAAAAACTTCAAACCTGTTGTAACGTTATGATAAAACAGAACCAAGACTTAAACCTTTTGTTACGTTATGATAAAACAGAACCAAAACATCAAACCTTTTGTTACGTTATGACAACACAGAACCAAAACATCAAACCTTTTCTTACGTTATGACAAAACAGAACCAAAACATCAAACCTTTTCTTACGTTATGATAAAATAGAACCAAAACATCAAACCTGTTGTTACGTTAAGACAAAACAGAACCAAAACATCAAACCTATTGTTATGTCATGATAAAACAAACAAAAACTTCAAACCTGTTGTTAGGTTATGACAAAACAGAAGCAAAACATGAAACCTATTGTTATGTCAGGACAAAACAAACAAAAACTTCAAACCTGTTGTTACGTTATGATAAAACAGAACCAAAACATTAAACCTTTTGTTACGTTATGATAAAACAAACAAAAACTTCAAACCTGTTGTAACGTTATGATAAAACAGAACGAAGACATTAAACCTTTTGTTACGTTATGATAAAACAGACCCAGACATTAAAGCTGCTGTTATGTCATGATAAACAGAGCCACGACATTAAAGCTACTGTTATGTCATGATAAAACCGACCAAGACATTAAAGCTGCTGTTATGTCATGATAAACAGAGCTAAGACATTAAAGCTACTGTTATGTCATGATAAAACAGAACCAAGACATTAAACCTGTTGTTACGTTATGACAAAACAGAACCAAAACATCAAACCTATTGTTATGTCATAACAAAACAAACAAAAACTTCAAACCTGTTGTAACGTTATGATAAAGCAGAACAAAGACATTAAACCTTTTGTTACGTTATGACAAAACAGAACCAAAACATCAAACCTCTTGTTATGTCATGACAAAACAAACAAAAACTTCAAACCTTTTGTTACGTTATGACAAAACAGAACCAAAACATCAAACGTTTTGTTACGTTATAACAAAACAGAACCAAAACATCAAACCTTTTGTTACGTTATGACAAAACAGAACCAAAACATTAAATCTTTTGTTACGTTATGACAAAACAGAACCAAAACATTAAACCTTTTGTTACGTTATGACAAAACAGAACCAAAACATCAAACCTGTTGTTGCGTTAAGACAAAACAAAACCAAAACATCAAACCTTTTGTTACGTTATGATAAAACAAACAAAAACTTCTAACCTTTTGTTACGTTATGATAAAACAGAACCAAGACATTAAACCTTTTGTTACGTTATGACAAAACAGAACCAAAACATCAAACCTATTGTTATGTCATGACAAAACAAACAAAAACTTCAAACCTGTTGTAACGTTATGAGAAAACAGAACCAAGACATTAAACCTTTTGTTACGTTATGACAAAACAGAAACAAAACATCAAACCTTTTGTTACGTTATGATAAAACAAACAAAAACTTCAAACCTTTTGTTACGTTATGATAAAACAGAACCAAGACATTAAACCTTTTGTTACGTTATGACAAAACAGAACCAAAACATCAAACCTATTGTTATGTTATGACAAAATAAACAAAAACTTCAAACCTGTTGTAACGTTATGATAAAACAGAACCAAGACATTAAAACTTTTGTTACGTTATGATAAAACAGAACCAAAACATCAAACATATTGTTATGTTATGACAAAACAAACAAAAACTTCAAACCTGTTGTAACGTTATGATAAAACAGAACCAAGACATCAAACCTTTTGTTACGTTATGATAAAACAGAACCAAAACATCAAACCTTTTGTTACGTTATGACAAAACAGAACCAAAACATCAAACCTTTTCTTACGTTATGACAAAACAGATCCAAAAATCAAACCCTTTCTTACGTTATGACAAAACAGAACCAAAACATTAAACCTTTGTTATGTTATGATAAAATAGAACCAAAACATCAAACCTATTGTTATGTCATGACAAAACAAACAAAAACTTCAAACCTGTTGTTACGTTATGACAAAACAGAAACAAAACATCAAACATATTTTTTATGTTATGACAAAACAAACAAAACTTGAAACCTGTTGTAACGTTATGAGAAAACAGAACCAAGACATTAAACCTTTTGTTACGTTATGATAAAACAGAACCAAAACATTAAACCTTTTGTTACGTTATGACAAAACAGAACTAAAACATCAAACCTATTGTTACGTTAAGACAAAACAAACAAAAACTTCAAACCTTTTGTTACGTTATGACAAAACAGAACCAAAACATCAAACCTTTTGTTACGTTATGACAAAACAGAACCAAAACATCAAACCTGTTGTTACGTTAAGACAAAACAGAACCAAAACATCAAACCTGTTGTTACGCTAAGACAAAACAGAACCAAAACATCAAACCTATTGTTATGTCATGACAAGACAAACAAAAACTTCAAACCTGTGGTAACGTTATGATAAAACAGAACCAAGAATTAAACCTTTTGTTACGTTATGATAAAACAGACCAAGACATTAAAGCTGCTGTTATGTCATGATAAACAGAGTCAAGACATTAAAGCTACTGTTATGTCACGGTAAACAGAGCCAAGACATTAAAGCTACTGTTATGTCACGATAAACAGAGCCAAGACATTAAAGCCACTGTTATGTCATGATAAAGAGAGCCACCAATATATCAAACTTCTCATTTAGTGTACGATAAAAAGCGAAATAACCCATTATATTGTTACGTTATGATAATATGCCTTTTAATTTTTAGTTTTGCCTTTTGTAGCAGTAAATCTGGACAGAACTGACCAAATAGTGGTCATACTTTGTGTAAAACTCATATACGGATTGTTTATTATGTTGAACATATTACTGAATGCCGATAAGAAATATCAGAGTTCCTCGAATGTCGACCACTACACCTGCACGTATTTCTTTATGACTCTTACATGTGTTAGATCTGCATAACGTGTAACAACATGAATATTTATGAATGATACGGGAACGTTCAATGTTGTGTGTTTAATTAAAGAAGTTTGAAAACAGTTCTCTAATTAATATGGGGATAATTTCTTCTTTATTTAAAATTTTATTCACAGGATATGGTGAAATATTTGGTACATTTTGAATGGGGTTGTTGACTTTCACAGGATATGGTGATATATTTGGTACAAGTTGAATGGGGTTGTTGACTTTCACAGGATATTGTGAAATATTTGGTACATTTTGAATGGGGTTGTTGACTTTCACAGCACATGGTGAAATATTTGATACATTTTGAATGGAGTTGTTGACTTTCACAGCACATGGTGAAATATTTGGTACAAGTTGAACTGGGTTGTTGACTCTCACAGGATATGGTGAAATATTTGGTACATTTTGAATGGGGTTGTTGACTTTCACAGCACATGGTGAAATATTTGATACATTTTCAATGGGGTTGTTGACTCTCACAGCATATGGTGAAATATTTGGTACATTTTGAATGGGGTTGTTGACTTTCACAGCACATGGTGAAATATTTGATACATTTTCAATGGAGTTGTTGACTTTCACAGGATATGGTGAAATAGTTGGTACAAGTTGAACTGGGCTGTTGACTCCCACAGGATATGGTGAAATATTTGGTACATTTTGAATGGAGTTGTTGACTTTCACAGCACATGGTGAAATATTTGGTACAAGTTGAACTGGGTTGTTGACTCTCACAGGATATGGTGAAATATTTGGTACATTTTGAATGGAGTTGTTGACTTTCACAGCACATGGTGAAATATTTGGTACATTTTGAATGGGGTTGTTGACTTTCACAGAACATGGAGAAATATTTGGTACATTTTGAACGTGGTTGTTGACTTTCACAGGATATGGTGAAATATTTGGTACATTTTAATGGAGTTGTTGACTTTCACAAAACATGGAGAAATATTTGGTACATTTTGAACGTGGTTGTTGACTTTCACAGGATATGGTGAAATATTTGGCACATTTTGAATGGAGTTGTTGACGTTCACAGGATATGGTGAAATATTTGGTACATTTTGAACGGGGTTGTTGACTTTCACAGGATATGGTGAAATATTTGGCACATTTTGAATGGAGTTGTTGACTTTCACAGGATATGGTGAAATATTTGGTACATTTTGAATGGGTTGTTGACTTTCACAAGATATGGTGAAATATTTGGTACATTTTGAAGGGGTTGTTGACTTTCACAGGACATGGTGAAATATTTGGTACATTTTGAATGGGGTTGTTGACTCTCACAGGATATGGTGAAATATTTGGTACATTTTGAATGGGTTGTTGACTTTCACAGGATATCGTGAAATATTTGGTACAAGTTGAACAGGGTTGTTGACTCTCACAGGATATGGTGAAATATTTGGTACATTTTGAATGGAGTTGTTGACTTTCACAGAACATGGTGAAATATTTGGTACATTTTGAATGGAGTTGTTGACTTTCACAGGATATGGTGATATATTTGGTACATTTTGAAGGGGTTGTTGACGTTCACAGGACATGGTGAAATATTTGGTACATTTTGAACAGGGTTGTTGACTTTCACAGGATATGGTGAAATATTTGGTACATGTTGAATGGAGTTGTTGACTTTCACAGGATATGGTGAAATATTTGGTACAAGTTGAACGGGGTTGTTGACTTTCACAGGATATGGTGAAATATTTGATACATTTTGAATGGAGTTGTTGACTTTCACAGGATATGGTGATATATTTGGTACATTTTGAATGGGGTTGTTGACTTTCACAGGATATGGTGATATATTTGGTACATTTTGAACGGGGTTGTTGACTCTCACAGGACATGGTGAAATATTTGGTACATTTTGAATGGGGTTGTTGACTTTTACAGGATATGGTGAAATATTTGGTACATTTTGAATGGGGTTGTTGACTTTCACAGGATATGGTGATATATTTGGTACATTTTGAATGGGGTTGTTGACTTTCACAGGACATGGTGATATATTTGGTACATTTTGAACGGGGTTGTTGACTTTCACAGGACATGGTGAAATATTTGGTACATTTTGAATGGGGTTGTTGACTTTCACAGGACATGATGAAATATTTGGTACAAGTTGAACGGGGTTGTTGACTTTCACAGGATATGGGGAATATTTTATACAAGTTGAACGGGGTTGTTGACTTTCACAGGATATGGTGAAATATTTTATACAAGTTGAACGGAGTTATGTTATGATAAACAGATCCACGATATCAAATTTACTGTTTCCTCATGATAAACAGATCCAAGATATTAAAGCTACTGTTACTTTATGATAAACAGTGAATAAATTAAGTATATCTTTAAGAGTACAATAAAACAAAGCCATCATGACCTAATAATAGGTTTGATGTTTTAGTTTTTGTTTTATCATACGGTATGAATATATTGAATTTATTGTATTCTGAAAATTATAAATTAAATAAAACTTTCCTTACATACACCACTATTCCAACAATGACCTTTGCCCTGATCATTTACAATCTCTTATATTTCATCAAAGTTTGGAGATAAAGAAATACTTGAGACTTGGTTTTATTAGGTGTAAATTCTTTTCAATATGAAATTTCTGGAATTTCACTAGTGTTTGGATTAAAACTGTTTTAGAGTTTAGATCTCCAAAATTCAGGATTCATCTTTGTTTATGATTCTTTAGGGTTAAAAGTTTCTTACGCATATAAGCTTCCTACAAGGTCAAGCTACGATATCGCTCGTATTTACGTTATGTAGTTTAGAGAATGCTCTCTTTTTAAACTGGGAATTATTTTTAAAAAATGAGAAACTGAATTTATGATTAAAGGTTTTTGTTGTTAATTTATATCGAACAAAACAATATTGTAATTTCATTGTTCTTCCAGTATTTTGTGTAAATATAAATCTCAACTACATATTTTGCAGTTCCTAAAGATTATACTCAAGATGATGAGCATAGATGGCAGCACTTTCATGTAATTTGCCGTGGGTTGTAAATACTTAATAAGATAACTTTTGTTTGTTTATTCGATTATTAAAACAAAGCCACCATAGTGGGCTATACTCCTTGTCCACCACTGGATTTTTTGCATGTAAGTCAGTAAACATACCACTGACCAACTGGATGACCATTCATATAATAAAGTAAGGTTTGTTTCACATTTAAGATCGAAAGCTGTGGTTTCCATTATTGTCTTTTTTTTTTATGCCTTTCACATATATATTGACTTGTGGAACCACAGTGAAGAAACCAAACATACGTTAGAAAATCTACTATTCTTCCAGTCACATAAAAGTATTAATAATGAGAGATACGTTTGCTTATTAAAATAATTTATGAAAGCACAGCGTGAACTAAAACATACGTTACATTATAATCTCTGTATACACAAATCTTATATATACAACAGCGTTAAATATTTCAGTTCTTAGCTCTAGGAAAATAAACCAGGTTATCTTAAAGGAATGCAGAAAGAACAATCAAAAGTTTAAAGGTTTCCTCTTATGGATTAGCTCATTGGTGTGCTGTGTACACAAGTAAATCCGAAGATTTATAGTTAACGACTCCTTGCGGCAAAAGGCCTCCGTATTATTGTCCAGTGGATGATTTTCGTAAAGAAATAAGGAAACTCTAAGCCTTAAATTCACAGTTTTGTTTCGTGTTTTTGCACGCTCATCTGGCTTGCTACCAAGTGATTTAATATAGTATTGCTGAAAATAATAGCGTCTGTCAAAATAAAGTGGAAACCATTTTTATCCTGAATAAAACTGCCTCTGACAGCAAAACCTGGAGAGGTCTGGAAAAATCTGATTCCCGGGAAAAGTTTAAAATTTAGCATAAAAAGTATGAAAGCTGGATGAATCTAGCAGAAACGTTTTTCACGTTTTTCTGAGAGACGGGACTTTCATTTGCAAACTTGATAAAAAATGAATATTTGTTCTACAACAGGTTTGATTCATCTTTAAGAGTACTGTTAGAGTAATTGTAAAATCAACCTGTATTTAAATATAATCAGTAAGCTAGGACTGTTCCAAAGTGAGCTAGGACTGATCCAAAGTGAGCTAGGACTGATCCAAAGTGAGCTACGACTGATCTAAAGTGAGCTACGACTGATCCAAAGTGAGCTAGGGCTGATCCAAAGTGTATCTTCCAAAGAAATTATAAAACATGTGACTTATTTGAAATCATTAATTTTAATGAAACAGAGTGGCACGACAGTAAGTGTTGAAGCAGAATAGTGTGTGTTCGTTTGTTTTGGTATTAATAACAAAGCTACACAATAGGCTATCGGTGTTCTACCCACCACGGGTATCGAAATCCGGTTTCTAGTGATGCGAGTCCGCATACATACCGCTGTGCCACTGAAGAGTGGACAACAGGATGTGTTGAAATGCAACAGTAAGTGTTAGAACAGTATGTGTTGAAATATAGTAATATGTGTTGAAATGTGGATTCTTTAAATGTCTTTCTAAGTGCGTGCGTGTGTGTTTTCTCACAGCTATCTGCTGATCCCACCGAGGGGAATTGAGCCCCTGATTTTAGCATTGTAAATCCATAGACTTACCATTAAACAGCGAGAGACACCTCTCTCAGAATTGTTTGTTTTATTTTCAGGAAAACCTAAGCTAACCTTTATGTTTTACAAATTATTTAAAATATAATAACGTTTGTAAAGAAATACAGTGTCGTGCGTGATCTTATGATTATTCTGCACAGGCTGTGAGTGAATTTATAGTTCAAATCTCTCTCCAGCAAAATCGTGCTCCACATTTTCTGCCCATCACTGAGATATACAAGTGACAGTCAAATTTACATATCTCAACAGAGAAGGGTAAACCAGGAGTTGGTGTTCTTGACTAGTTGCAATTTCCCTACCGCCCCTCAGTGTCACAATAAATTTACACCGATAGAAACTGGGTTTCGATATCCGTGGAGGGCAGAACACAACCCATTGTGCAGCTTTGTGCTTAACTACAGACAAATAATTCTATCCCATTATTTGACAATTAGAGTTTATTACACGTAAATATCTCTTGTGAAGCTCTACACGAGAATTCTGAATAAAGAAACATTGAGAAATGAACTGAAACACCAAGTGAAACTTAAACTAAAAGAAGTTTAACTATATGCCATCATTTTGTAACAATATTTATGATTCTGACATTCTAATAATACGTCATTGGATCAATGAAACTCAAACTAAAAGAAGTTTAACTATATGTCATCATTTTGTAACAATATTTATGATTCTGACATTCTAATAATACGTCATTAGCTCAATGAAACTCAGATTAAAAGAAGTTTAACTATATGTCATCATTTTGTAACAATATTTATGATTCTCACATTCTAATAATACGTCATTAGATCAATGAAACCTAAACTAAAAGAAGTTTAACTATATGTCATCATTTTGTAACAATATTTATGATTCTCACATTCTAATAATACGTCATTAGATCAATGAAACCTAAACTAAAAGAAGTTTAACTATATGTCATCATTTTATAACGATATTTATGATTCTGACATTCTAATAATACGTCATTAGATCAATGAAACCTAAACTAAAAGAAGTTTAACTATATGTCATCATTTTGTAACAATATTTATGATTCTCACATTCTAATAATACGTCATTAGATCAATGAAACCTAAACTAAAAGAAGTTTAACTATATGTCATCATTTTATAACGATATTTATGATTCTGACATTCTAATAATACGTCATTAGATCAATGAAACCTAAACTAAAAGAAGTTTAACTATATGTCATCATTTTATAACGATATTTATGATTCTCACATTCTAATAATACGTCATTTGATCAATGAAACCTAAACTAAAAGAAGTTTAACTATATGTCATCATTTTGTAACAATATTTATGATTCTCACATTCTAATAATACGTCATTAGATCAATGAAACTCAATCTAAAAGAAATTTAACTATATGTCATCATTTTGTAACAATATTTATGATTCTCACATTCTAATAATACGTCATTAGATCAATAAAACTCAAACTAAAAGAAGTTTAACTATATGTCATCATTTTGTAACAATATTTATGATTCTCACATTCTAAAAGAAGTTTAACTATATGTCATCATTTTGTAACATTATGATTCTCACATTCTGAAACTCAAACTGAAACTCAAAAAAGAAGTTTAACTATATGTCATCATTTTGTAACAATATTTATGATTCTCACATTCTAATAATACGTCATTAGATCAATGAAACCTAAACTAAAAGAAGTTTAACTATATGTCATCATTTTGTAACAATATTTATGATTCTCACATTCTAATAATACGTCATTAGATCAATGAAACCTAAACTAAAAGAAGTTTAACTATATGTCATCATTTTGTAACAATATTTATGATTCTCACATTCTAATAATACGTCATTAGATCAATGAAACTCAGACTAAAAGAAGTTTAACTATATGTCATCATTTTGTAACGATATTTATGATTCTCACATTCTAATAATACGTCATTAGCTCAATGAAACTCAGACTAAAAGAAGTTTAACTATATGTCATCATTTTGTAACAATATTTATGATTCTGACATTGAAACTGAAACTAAAAGAAGTTTAACTATATGACATCATTTTGTAACAATATTTATGATTCTCACATTCTAATAATACGTCATTAGATCAATGAAACTCAAACTAAAAGAAGTTTAACTATATGTCATCATTTTGTAACAATATTTATGATTCTCACATTCTAATAATACGTCATTAGATCAATGAAACCTAAACTAAAAGAAGTTTAACTATATGTCATCATTTTGTAACAATATTTATGATTCTCACATTCTAATAATACGTCATTAGATCAATGAAACTCAAACTAAAAGAAGTTTAACTATATGTCATCATTTTGTAACAATATTTATGATTCTCACATTCTAATAATACGTCATTAGATCAATGAAACTCAAACTAAAAGAAGTTTAACTATATGTCATCATTTTGTAACAATATTTATGATTCTCACATTCTAATAATACGTCATTAGATCAATGAAACTCAAACTAAAAGAAGTTTAACTATATGTCATCATTTTGTAACAATATTTATGATTCTCACATTCTAATAATACGTCATTAGATCAATGAAACCTAAACTAAAAGAAGTTTAACTATATGTCATCATTTTGTAACAATATTTATGATTCTCACATTCTAATAATACGTCATTAGATCAATGAAACTCAAACTAAAAGAAGTTTAACTATATGTCATCATTTTGTAACAATATTTATGATTCTCACATTCTAATAATACGTCATTAGATCAATGAAACTCAAACTAAAAGAAGTTTAACTATATGTCATTTTGTAACAATATTTATGATTCTCACATTCTAATAAACGTCATTAGATCAATGAAACTATATGTCATCATTTTGTAACAATATTTATGATTCTCACATTCTAATAATACGTCATTAGATCAATGAAACTCAAACTAAAAGAAGTTTAACTATATGTCATCATTTTGTAACAATATTTATGATTCTCACATTCTAATAATACGTCATTAGATCAATGAAACCTAAACTAAAAGAAGTTTAACTATATGTCATCATTTTGTAACAATATTTATGATTCTCACATTCTAATAATACGTCATTAGATCAATGAAACTCAAACTAAAAGAAGTTTAACTATATGTCATCATTTTGTAACAATATTTATGATTCTCACATTCTAATAATACGTCATTAGATCAATGAAACTCAAACTAAAAGAAGTTTAACTATATGTCATCATTTTGTAACAATATTTATGATTCTCACATTCTAATAATACGTCATTAGATCAATGAAACTCAAACTAAAAGAAGTTTAACTATATGTCATCATTTTGTAACAATATTTATGATTCTCACATTCTAATAATACGTCATTAGATCAATGAAACTCAAACTAAAAGAAGTTTAACTATATGTCATCATTTTGTAACAATATTTATGATTCTCACATTCTAATAATACGTCATTAGATCAATGAAACTCAAACTAAAAGAAGTTTAACTATATGTCATCATTTTGTAACAATATTTATGATTCTCACATTCTAATAATACGTCATTAGATCAATGAAACTCAAACTAAAAGAAGTTTAACTATATGTCATCATTTTGTAACAATATTTATGATTCTCACATTCTAATAATACGTCATTAGATCAATGAAACTCAAACTAAAAGAAGTTTAACTATATGTCATCATTTTGTAACAATATTTATGATTCTCACATTCTAATAATACGTCATTAGATCAATGAAACTCAAACTAAAAGAAGTTTAACTATATGTCATCATTTTGTAACAATATTTATGATTCTCACATTCTAATAATACGTCATTAGATCAATGAAACTCAAACTAAAAGAAGTTTAACTATATGTCATCATTTTGTAACAATATTTATGATTCTCACATTCTAATAATACGTCATTAGATCAATGTTTAACTATAATCATTTTGTAACAATATTTATGATTCTCACATTCTAATAATACGTCAAATCAATGAAGTTTAACTATATGTCATCATTTTGTAACAATATTTATGATTCTCACATTCTAATAATACGTCATTAGATCAATGAAACTCAAACTAAAAGAAGTTTAACTATATGTCATCATTTTGTAACAATATTTATGATTCTCACATTCTAATAATACGTCATTAGATCAATGAAACTCAAACTAAAAGAAGTTTAACTATATGTCATCATTTTGTAACAATATTTATGATTCTCACATTCTAATAATACGTCATTAGATCAATGAAACTCAAACTAAAAGAAGTTTAACTATATGTCATCATTTTGTAACAATATTTATGATTCTCACATTCTAATAATACGTCATTAGATCAATGAAACTCAAACTAAAAGAAGTTTAACTATATGTCATCATTTTGTAACAATATTTATGATTCTCACATTCTACGTCATTAGAAAATGAAACTCAAACTAAAGAAGTTTAACTATATGTCATCATTTTGTAACAATATTTATGATTCTCACATTCTAATAATACGTCATTAGATCAATGAAACTCAAACTAAAAGAAGTTTAACTATATGTCATCATTTTGTAACAATATTTATGATTCTCACATTCTAATAATACGTCATTAGATCAATGAAACCTAAACTAAAAGAAGTTTAACTATATGTCATCATTTTGTAACAATATTTATGATTCTCACATTCTAATAATACGTCATTAGATCAATGAAACTCAACTAAAAGAAGTTTAACTATATGTCATCATTTTGTAACAATATTTATGATTCTCACATTCTAATAATACGTCATTAGATCAATGAAACTCAAACTAAAAGAAGTTTAACTATATGTCATCATTTTGTAACAATATTTATGATTCTCACATTCTAATAATACGTCATTAGATCAATGAAACTCAAACTAAAAGAAGTTTAACTATATGTCATCATTTTGTAACAATATTTATGATTCTCACATTCTAATAATACGTCATTAGATCAATGAAACTCAAACTAAAAGAAGTTTAACTATATGTCATCATTTTGTAACAATATTTATGATTCTCACATTCTAATAATACGTCATTAGATCAATGAAACTCAAACTAAAAGAAGTTTAACTATATGTCATCATTTTGTAACAATATTTATGATTCTCACATTCTAATAATACGTCATTAGATCAATGAAACCTAAACTAAAAGAAGTTTAACTATATGTCATCATTTTGTAACAATATTTATGATTCTCACATTCTAATAATACGTCATTTAGATCAATGAAACTCAAACTAAAAGAAGTTTAACTATATGTCATCATTTTGTAACAATATTTATGATTCTCACATTCTAATAATACGTCATTAGATCAATGAAACTCAAACTAAAAGAAGTTTAACTATATGTCATCATTTTGTAACAATATTTATGATTCTCACATTCTAATAATACGTCATTAGATCAATGAAACTCAAACTAAAAGAAGTTTAACTATATGTCATCATTTTGTAACAATATTTATGATTCTCACATTCTAATAATACGTCATTAGATCAATGAAACTCAAACTAAAAGAAGTTTAACTATATGTCATCATTTTGTAACAATATTTATGATTCTCACATTCTAATAATACGTCATTAGATCAATGAAACTCAAACTAAAAGAAGTTTAACTATATGTCATCATTTTGTAACAATATTTATGATTCTCACATTCTAATAATACGTCATTAGATCAATGAAACTCAAACTAAAAGAAGTTTAACTATATGTCATCATTTTGTAACAATATTTATGATTCTCACATTCTAATAATACGTCATTAGATCAATGAAACTCAAACTAAAAGAAGTTTAACTATATGTCATCATTTTGTAACAATATTTATGATTCTCACATTCTAATAATACGTCATTAGATCAATGAAACTCAAACTAAAAGAAGTTTAACTATATGTCATCATTTTGTAACAATATTTATGATTCTCACATTCTAATAATACGTCATTAGATCAATGAAACTCAAACTAAAAGAAGTTTAACTATATGTCATCATTTTGTAACAATATTTATGATTCTCACATTCTAATAATACGTCATTAGATCAATGAAACTCAAACTAAAAGAAGTTTAACTATATGTCATCATTTTGTAACAATATTTATGATTCTACATTAGATCAATGAAACTCAAACTAAAAAGAAGTTTAACTATATGTCATCATTTTGTAACAATATTTATGATTCTCACATTCTAATAATACGTCATTAGATCAATGAAACTCAAACTAAAAGAAGTTTAACTATATGTCATCATTTTGTAACAATATTTATGATTCTCACATTCTAATAATACGTCATTAGATCAATGAAACTCAAACTAAAAGAAGTTTAACTATATGTCATCATTTTGTAACAATATTTATGATTCTCACATTCTAATAATACGTCATTAGATCAATGAAACTCAAACTAAAAGAAGTTTAACTATATGTCATCATTTTGTAACAATATTTATGATTCTCACATTCTAATAATACGTCATTAGATCAATGAAACTCAAACTAAAAGAAGTTTAACTATATGTCATCATTTTGTAACAATATTTATGATTCTCACATTCTAATAATACGTCATTAGATCAATGAAACTCAAACTAAAAGAAGTTTAACTATATGTCATCATTTTGTAACAATATTTATGATTCTCACATTCTAATAATACGTCATTAGATTCAATGAAACTGAAACTCAAAAAAGAAGTTTAACTATATGTCATCATTTTGTAACAATATTTATGATTCTCACATTCTAATAATACGTCATTAGATCAATGAAACTCAAACTAAAAGAAGTTTAACTATATGTCATCATTTTGTAACAATATTTATGATTCTCACATTCTAATAATACGTCATTAGATCAATGAAACTCAAACTAAAAGAAGTTTAACTATATGTCATCATTTTGTAACAATATTTATGATTCTCACATTCTAATAATACGTCATTAGATCAATGAAACTCAAACTAAAAGAAGTTTAACTATATGTCATCATTTTGTAACAATATTTATGATTCTCACATTCTAATAATACGTCATTAGATCAATGAAACTCAAACTAAAAGAAGTTTAACTATATGTCATCATTTTGTAACAATATTTATGATTCTCACATTCTAATAATACGTCATTAGATCAATGAAACTCAAACTAAAAGAAGTTTAACTATATGTCATCATTTTGTAACAATATTTATGATTCTCACATTCTAATAATACGTCATTAGATCAATGAAACATTCTAATAATACGTCATTAGAAACTAAAAGAAGTTTAACTATATGTCATCATTTTGTAACAATATTTATGATTCTCACATTCTAATAATACGTCATTAGATCAATGAAACTCAAACTAAAAGAAGTTTAACTATATGTCATCATTTTGTAACAATATTTATGATTCTCACATTCTAATAATACGTCATTAGATCAAGACTCAAACAATTTAACTATATGTCATCATTTTGTAACAATATTTATGAACATTCTATAATACGTCATTAGATTGAAACTCAAACTAAAAGAAGTTTAACTATATGTCATCATTTTGTAACAATATTTATGATTCTCACATTCTAATAATACGTCATTAGATCAATGAAACCTAAACTAAAAGAAGTTTAACTATATGTCATCATTTTGTAACAATATTTATGATTCTCACATTCTAATAATACGTCATTAGATCAATGAAACTCAAACTAAAAGAAGTTTAACTATATGTCATCATTTTGTAACAATATTTATGATTCTCACATTCTAATAATACGTCATTAGATCAATGAAACTCAAACTAAAAGAAGTTTAACTATATGTCATCATTTTGTAACAATATTTATGATTCTCACATTCTAATAATACGTCATTAGATCAATGAAACTCAAACTAAAAGAAGTTTAACTATATGTCATCATTTTGTAACAATATTTATGATTCTCACATTCTAATAATACGTCATTAGATCAATGAAACTCAAACTAAAAGAAGTTTAACTATATGTCATCATTTTGTAACAATATTTATGATTCTCACATTCTAATAATACGTCAAACTGAAACTCAAACTAAAAGAAGTTTAACTATATGTCATCATTTTGTAACAATATTTATGATTCTCACATTCTAATAATACGTCATTAGATCAATGAAACTCAAACTAAAAGAAGTTTAACTATATGTCATCATTTTGTAACAATATTTATGATTCTCACATTCTAATAATACGTCATTAGATCAATGAAACCAAACTAAAAGAAAACTAAAAGAAGTTTAACTATATGTCATCATTTTGTAACAATATTTATGATTCTCACATTCTAATAATACGTCATTAGATCAATGAAACTCAAACTAAAAGAAGTTTAACTATATGTCATCATTTTGTAACAATATTTATGATTCTCACATTCTAATAATACGTCATTAGATCAATGAAACTCAAACTAAAAGAAGTTTAACTATATGTCATCATTTTGTAACAATATTTATGATTCTCACATTCTAATAATACGTCATTAGATCAATGAAACTCAAACTAAAAGAAGTTTAACTATATGTCATCATTTTGTAACAATATTTATGATTCTCACATTCTAATAATTGAAACTCAAACTAAAAGAAGTTTAACTATATGTCATCATTTTGTAACAATATTTATGATTCTCACATTCTAATAATACGTCATTAGATCAATGAAACCTAAACTAAAAGAAGTTTAACTATATGTCATCATTTTGTAACAATATTTATGATTCTCACATTCTAATAATACGTCATTAGATCAATGAAACTCAAACTAAAAGAAGTTTAACTATATGTCATCATTTTGTAACAATATTTATGATTCTCACATTCTAATAATACGTCATTAGATCAATGAAACTCAAACTAAAAGAAGTTTAACTATATGTCATCATTTTGTAACAATATGTAACGTCATTATTGAAACTCAAACTAAAAGAAGTTTAACTATATGTCATCATTTTGTAACAATATTTATGATTCTCACGTCAATGAAATTACTATATGTCATCATTTTGTAACAATATTATGATTCTGACATGAAACTCAAACTAAAAGAAGTTTAACTATATGTCATCATTTTGTAACAATATTTATGATTCTCACATTCTAATAATACGTCATTAGATCAATGAAACTCAAACTAAAAGAAGTTTAACTATATGTCATCATTTTGTAACAATATTTATGATTCTCACATTCTAATAATACGTCATTAGATCAATGAAACCTAAACTAAAAGAAGTTTAACTATATGTCATCATTTTGTAACAATATTTATGATTCTCACATTCTAATAATACGTCATTAGATCAATGAAACTCAAACTAAAAGAAGTTTAACTATATGTCATCATTTTGTAACAATATTTATGATTCTCACATTCTAATAATACGTCATTAGATCAATGAAACTCAAACTAAAAGAAGTTTAACTATATGTCATCATTTTGTAACAATATTTATGATTCTCACATTCTAATAATACGTCATTAGATCAATGAAACTCAAACTAAAAGAAGTTTAACTATATGTCATCATTTTGTAACAATATTTATGATTCTCACATTCTAATAATACGTCATTAGATCAATGAAACTCAAACTAAAAGAAGTTTAACTATATGTCATCATTTTGTAACAATATTTATGATTCTCACATTCTAATAATACGTCATTAGATCAATGAAACTAAACTAAAAGAAGTTTAACTATATGTCATCATTTTGTAACAATATTTATGATTCTCACATTCTAATAATACGTCATTAGATCAATGAAACTCAAACTAAAAGAAGTTTAACTATATGTCATCATTTTGTAACAATATTTATGATTCTCACATTCTAATAATACGTCATTAGATCAATGAAACTCAAACTAAAAGAAGTTTAACTATATGTCATCATTTTGTAACAATATTTATGATTCTCACATTCTAATAATACGTCATTAGATCAATGAAACTCAAACTAAAAGAAGTTTAACTATATGTCATCATTTTGTAACAATATTTATGATTCTCACATTCTGAAACTCAAACTAAAAGAAGTTTAACTATATGTCATCATTTTGTAACAATATTTATGATTCTCACATTTAGATCATTAGATCATGAAACTCAAACTAAAAGAAGTTTAACTATATGTCATCATTTTGTAACAATATTTATGATTCTCACATTCTAATAATACGTCATTAGATCAATGAAACTCAAACTAAAAGAAGTTTAACTATATGTCATCATTTTGTAACAATATTTATGATTCTCACATTCTAATAATACGTCATTAGATCAATGAAACTCAAACTAAAAGAAGTTTAACTATAACTGATTCTCACATTCTAATAAACGTCATTAGATCAATGAAACTCAAACTAAAAGAAGTTTAACTATATGTCATCATTTTGTAACAATATTTATGATTCTCACATTCTAATAATACGTCATTAGATCAATGAAACTCAAACTAAAAGAAGTTTAACTATATGTCATCATTTTGTAACAATATTTATGATTCTCACATTCTAATAATACGTCATTAGATCAATGAAACTCAAACTAAAAGAAGTTTAACTATATGTCATCATTTTGTAACAATATTTATGATTCTCTAATAATACATTGAAACTCAAATAAGTTTAACTATATGTCATTTTGTAACAATATTTATGATTCTCACATTCTGATTAGATCAATGAAACTCAAACTAAAAGAAGTTTAACTATATGTCATCATTTTGTAACAATATTTATGATTCTCACATTCTAATAATACGTCATTAGATCAATGAAACTCAAACTAAAAGAAGTTTAACTATATGTCATCATTTTGTAACAATATTTATGATTCTCACATTCTAATAATACGTCATTAGATCAATGAAACTAAAAGAAGTTTAACTATATGTCATCATTTTGTAACAATATTTATGATTCTCACATTCTAATACGTCATTAGAAACTGAAACTAAAAAAGAAGTTTAACTATATGTCATCATTTTGTAACAATATTTATGATTCTCACATTCTAATAATACGTCATTAGATCAATGAAACTCAAACTAAAAGAAGTTTAACTATATGTCATCATTTTGTAACAATATTTATGATTCTCACATTCTAATAATACGTCATTAGATCAATGAAACTCAAACTAAAAGAAGTTTAACTATATGTCATCATTTTGTAACAATATTTATGATTCTCACATTCTAATAATACGTCATTAGATCAATGAAACTCAAACTAAAAGAAGTTTAACTATATGTCATCATTTTGTAACAATATTTATGATTCTCACATTCTAATAATACGTCATTAGATCAATGAAACTCAAACTAAAAGAAGTTTAACTATATGTCATCATTTTGTAACAATATTTATGATTCTCACATTCTAATAATACGTCATTAGATCAATGAAACTCAAACTAACTATATGTCATCATTTTGTAACAATATTTATGATTCTCACATTCTAATAAAAATGAAGTTTAACTATATGTCATCATTTTGTAACAATATTTATGATTCTCACATTCTAATAATACGTCATTAGATCAATGAAACTCAAACTAAAAGAAGTTTAACTATATGTCATCATTTTGTAACAATATTTATGATTCTCACATTCTAATAATACGTCATTAGATCAATGAAACTCAAACTAAAAGAAGTTTAACTATATGTCATCATTTTGTAACAATATTTATGATTCTCACATTCTAATAATACGTCATTAGATCAATGAAACTCAAACTAAAAGAAGTTTAACTATATGTCATCATTTTGTAACAATATTTATGATTCTCACATTCTAATAATACGTCATTAGATCAATGAAACTCAAACTAACAAAAGAAGTTTAACTATATGTCATCATTTTGTAACAATATTTAATTCTCACATTTATAATACGTCTATATGAAACTCAAACTAAAAGAAGTTTAACTATATGTCATCATTTTGTAACAATATTTATGATTCTCACATTCTAATAATACGTCATTAGATCAATGAAACTCAAACTAAAAGAAGTTTAACTATATGTCATCATTTTGTAACAATATTTATGATTCTCACATTCTAATAATACGTCATTAGATCAATGAAACCAAACTAAAAGAAGTTTAACTATATGTCATCATTTTGTAACAATATTTATGATTCTCACATTCTAATAATACGTCATTAGATCAATGAAACTCAAACTAAAAGAAGTTTAACTATATGTCATCATTTTGTAACAATATTTATGATTCTCACATTCTAATAATACGTCATTAGATCAATGAAACTCAAACTAAAAGAAGTTTAACTATATGTCATCATTTTGTAACAATATTTATGATTCTCACATTCTAATAATACGTCATTAGATCAATGAAACTCAAACTAAAAGAAGTTTAACTATATGTCATCATTTTGTAATAATATTTATGATTCTGACATTCTAATAATACGTCATTAGATCAATGAAACTCAAACTAAAAGAAGTTTAACTATATGTCATCATTTTGTAACAATATTTATGATTCTCACATTCTAATAATACGTCATTAGATCAATGAAACTCAAACTAAAAGAAGTTTAACTATATGTCATCATTTTGTAACAATATTTATGATTCTCACATTCTAATAATACGTCATTAGATCAATGAAACTCAAACTAAAAGAAGTTTAACTATATGTCATCATTTTGTAACAATATTTATGATTCTCACATTCTAATAATACGTCATTAGATCAATGAAACTCAAACTAAAAGAAGTTTAACTATATGTCATCATTTTGTAACAATATTTATGATTCTCTAATAATACGTCATTAGATCAATGAAACTCAAACTAAAAGAAGTTTAACTATATGTCATCATTTTGTAACAATATTTATGATTCTCACATTCTAATAATACGTCATTAGATCAATGAAACTCAAACTAAAAGAAGTTTAACTATATGTCATCATTTTGTAACAATATTTATGATTCTCACATTCTAATAATACGTCATTAGATCAATGAAACTCAAACTAAAAGAAGTTTAACTATATGTCATCATTTTGTAACAATATTTATGATTCTCACATTCTAATAATACGTCATTAGATCAATGAAACTCAAACTAAAAGAAGTTTAACTATATGTCATCATTTTGTAACAATATTTATGATTCTCACATTCTAATAATACGTCATTCAATGAAACTCAACTGAAACATTTTGTAACAATAAACTAAAAGAAGTTTAACTATATGTCATCATTTTGTAACAATATTTATGATTCTCACATTCTAATAATACGTCATTAGATCAATGAAACTCAAACTAAAAGAAGTTTAACTATATGTCATCATTTTGTAACAATATTTATGATTCTCACATTCTAATAATACGTCATTAGATCAATGAAACTCAAACTAAAAGAAGTTTAACTATATGTCATCATTTTGTAACAATATTTATGATTCTCACATTCTAATAATACGTCATTAGATCAATGAAACTCAAACTAAAAGAAGTTTAACTATATGTCATCATTTTGTAACAATATTTATGATTCTCACATTCTAATAATACGTCATTAGATCAATGAAACTCAAACTAAAAGAAGTTTAACTATATGTCATCATTTTGTAACAATATTTATGATTCTCACATTCTAATAATACGTCATTAGATCAATGAAACTCAAACTAAAAGAAGTTTAACTATATGTCATCATTTTGTAACAATATTTATGATTCTCACATTCTAATAATACGTCATTAGATCAATGAAACTCAAACTAAAAGAAGTTTAACTATATGTCATCATTTTGTAACAATATTTATGATTCTCACATTCTAATAATAAGTTTAACTATATGTCATCATTTTGTAACAATATTTATGATTCTCACATTCTAATAATACGTCATTAGATCAATGAAACTCAAACTAAAAGAAGTTTAACTATATGTCATCATTTTGTAACAATATTTATGATTCTCACATTCTAATAATACGTCATTAGATCAATGAAACTCAAACTAAAAGAAGTTTAACTATATGTCATCATTTTGTAACAATATTTATGATTCTCACATTCTAATAATACGTCATTAGATCAATGAAACTCAAACTAAAAGAAGTTTAACTATATGTCATCATTTTGTAACAATATTTATGATTCTCACATTCTAATAATACGTCATTAGATCAATGAAACTCAAACTAAAAGAAGTTTAACTATATGTCATCATTTTGTAACAATATTTATGATTCTCACATTCTAATAATACGTCATTAGATCAATGAAACTAAACTAAAAGAAGTTTAACTATGTCATCATTTTGTAACAATATTTATGATTCTCACATTCTAATAATACTCAATGAAACTAAAAAAGAAGTTTAACTATATGTCATCATTTTGTAACAATATTTATGATTCTCACATTCTAATAATACGTCATTAGATCAATGAAACTCAAACTAAAAGAAGTTTAACTATATGTCATCATTTTGTAACAATATTTATGATTCTCACATTCTAATAATACGTCATTAGATCAATGAAACTCAAACTAAAAGAAGTTTAACTATATGTCATCATTTTGTAACAATATTTATGATTCTCACATTCTAATAATACGTCATTAGATCAATGAAACTCAAACTAAAAGAAGTTTAACTATATGTCATCATTTTGTAACAATATTTATGATTCTCACATTCTAATAATACGTCATTAGATCAATGAAACTCAAACTAAAAGAAGTTTAACTATATGTCATCATTTTGTAACAATATTTATGATTCTCACATTCTAATAATACGTCATTAGATCAATGAAACTGAAAACTAAAAGAAGTTTAACTATATGTCATCATTTTGTAACAATATTTATGATTCTCACATTCTAATAATACGTCATTAGATCAATGAAACTCAAACTAAAAGAAGTTTAACTATATGTCATCATTTTGTAACAATATTTATGATTCTCACATTCTAATAATACGTCATTAGATCAATGAAACTCAAACTAAAAGAAGTTTAACTATATGTCATCATTTTGTAACAATATTTATGATTCTCAATGAAACACTTCTAACTATATACGTCATTAGATCAATGAAACTCAAACTAAAAGAAGTTTAACTATATGTCATCATTTTGTAACAATATTTATGATTCTCACATTCTAATAATACGTCATTAGATCAATGAAACTCAAACTAAAAGAAGTTTAACTATATGTCATCATTTTGTAACAATATTTATGATTCTCACATTCTAATAATACGTCATTAGATCAATGAAACTCAAACTAAAAGAAGTTTAACTATATGTCATCATTTTGTAACAATATTTATGATTCTCACATTCTAATAATACGTCATTAGATCAATGAAACTCAAACTAAAAGAAGTTTAACTATATGTCATCATTTTGTAACAATATTTATGATTCTCACATTCTAATAATACGTCATTAGATCAATGAAACTCAAACTAAAAGAAGTTTAACTATATGTCATCATTTTGTAACAATATTTATGATTCTCACATTCTAATAATACGTCATTAGATCAATGAAACCTAAACTAAAAGAAGTTTAACTATATGTCATCATTTTGTAACAATATTTATGATTCTCACATTCTAATAATACGTCATTAGATCAATGAAACTCAAACTAAAAGAAGTTTAACTATATGTCATCATTTTGTAACAATATTTATGATTCTCACATTCTAATAATACGTCATTAGATCAATGAAACATTTTGTAACAATAAACTCACAAAAGAAGTTTAACTATATGTCATCATTTTGTAACAATATTTATGATTCTCACATTCTAATAATACGTCATTAGATCAATGAAACTAATAATACGTCATTAGATCAAACTAAAAGAAGTTTAACTATATGTCATCATTTTGTAACAATATTTATGATTCTCACATTCTAATAATACGTCATTAGATCAATGAAACTCAAACTAAAAGAAGTTTAACTATATGTCATCATTTTGTAACAATATTTATGATTCTCACATTCTAATAATACGTCATTAGATCAATGAAACTCAAACTAAAAGAAGTTTAACTATATGTCATCATTTTGTAACAATATTTATGATTCTCACATTCTAATAATACGTCATTAGATCAATGAAACTCAAACTAAAAGAAGTTTAACTATATGTCATCATTTTGTAATAATATTTATGATTCTGACATTGAAACTCAAACTAAAAGAAGTTTAACTATATGTCATCATTTTGTAACAATATTTATGATTCTCACATTCTAATAATACGTCATTAGATCAATGAAACTCAAACTAAAAGAAGTTTAACTATATGTCATCATTTTGTAACAATATTTATGATTCTCACATTCTAATAATACGTCATTAGATCAATGAAACTCAAACTAAAAGAAGTTTAACTATATGTCATCATTTTGTAACAATATTTATGATTCTCACATTCTAATAATACGTCATTAGATCAATGAAACTCAAACTAAAAGAAGTTTAACTATATGTCATCATTTTGTAACAATATTTATGATTCTCACATTCTAATAATACGTCATTAGATCAATGAAACTCAAACTAAAAGAAGTTTAACTATATGTCATCATTTTGTAACAATATTTATGATTCTCACATTCTAATAATACGTCATTAGATCAATGAAACTCAAACTAAAAGAAGTTTAACTATATGTCATCATTTTGTAACAATATTTATGATTCTCACATTCTAATAATACGTCATTATGATCAATGAAACTCAAACTAAAAGAAGTTTAACTATATGTCATCATTTTGTAACAATATTTATGATTCTCACATTCTAATAATACGTCATTAGATCAATGAAACTCAAACTAAAAGAAGTTTAACTATATGTCATCATTTTGTAACAATATTTATGATTCTCACATTCTAATAATACGTCATTAGATCAATGAAACTCAAACTAAAAGAAGTTTAACTATATGTCATCATTTTGTAACAATATTTATGATTCTCACATTCTAATAATACGTCATTAGATCAATGAAACTCAAACTAAAAGAAGTTTAACTATATGTCATCATTTTGTAACAATATTTATGATTCTCACATTCTAATAATACGTCATTAGATCAATGAAACCTAAACTAAAAGAAGTTTAACTATATGTCATCATTTTGTAACAATATTTATGATTCTCACATTCTAATAATACGTCATTAGATCAATGAAACTCAAACTAAAAGAAGTTTAACTATATGTCATCATTTTGTAACAATATTTATGATTCTCACATTCTAATAATACGTCATTAGATCAATGAAACTCAAACTAAAAGAAGTTTAACTATATGTCATCATTTTGTAACAATATTTATGATTCTCACATTCTAATAATACGTCATTAGATCAATGAAACTCAAACTAAAAGAAGTTTAACTATATGTCATCATTTTGTAACAATATTTATGATTCTCACATTCTAATAATACGTCATTAGATCAATCACATTCTAATAATACGTCAAACTCAAACTAAAAGAAGTTTAACTATATGTCATCATTTTGTAACAATATTTATGATTCTCACATTCTAATAATACGTCATTAGATCAATGAAACTCAAACTAAAAGAAGTTTAACTATATGTCATCATTTTGTAACAATATTTATGATTCTCACATTCTAATAATACGTCATTAGATCAATGAAACTCAAACTAAAAGAAGTTTAACTATATGTCATCATTTTGTAACAATATTTATGATTCTCACATTCTAATAATACGTCATTAGATCAATGAAACTCAAACTAAAAGAAGTTTAACTATATGTCATCATTTTGTAACAATATTTATGATTCTCACATTCTAATAATACGTCATTAGATCAATGAAACTCAAACTAAAAGAAGTTTAACTATATGTCATCATTTTGTAACAATATTTATGATTCTCACATTCTAATAATACGTCATTAGATCAATGAAACTCAAACTAAAAGAAGTTTAACTATATGTCATCATTTTGTAACAATATTTATGAACATTCTAATATTTAGATCATGAAACTCAAACTAAAAGAAGTTTAACTATATCATCATTTTGTAACAATATTTATGATTCTCACATTCTAATAATACGTCATTAGATCAATGAAACTCAAACTAAAAGAAGTTTAACTATATGTCATCATTTTGTAACAATATTTATGATTCTCACATTCTAATAATACGTCATTAGATCAATGAAACTCAAACTCAAAAAAGAAGTTTAACTATATGTCATCATTTTGTAACAATATTTATGATTCTCACATTCTAATAATACGTCATTAGATCAATGAAACTCAAACTAAAAGAAGTTTAACTATATGTCATCATTTTGTAACAATATTTATGATTCTCACATTCTAATAATACGTCATTAGATCAATGAAACTCAAACTAAAAGAAGTTTAACTATATGTCATCATTTTGTAACAATATTTATGATTCTCACATTCTAATAATACGTCATTAGATCAATGAAACTCAAACTAAAAGAAGTTTAACTATATGTCATCATTTTGTAACAATATTTATGATTCTCACATTCTAATAATACGTCATTAGATCAATGAAACTCACAAACTAAAAAGAAGTTTAACTATATGTCATCATTTTGTAACAATATTTATGATTCTCACATTCTAATAATACGTCATTAGATCAATGAAACTCAAACTAAAAGAAGTTTAACTATATGTCATCATTTTGTAACAATATTTATGATTCTCACATTCTAATAATACGTCATTAGATCAATGAAACTCAAACTAAAAGAAGTTTAACTATATGTCATCATTTTGTAACAATATTTATGATTCTCACATTCTAATAATACGTCATTAGATCAATGAAACTCAAACTAAAAGAAGTTTAACTATATGTCATCATTTTGTAACAATATTTATGATTCTCACATTCTAATAATACGTCATTAGTATCAATATTTAAACATTCTAATAAACATTAGATCAATGAAGTTTAACTATATGTCATCATTTTGTAACAATATTTATGATTCTCACATTCTAATAATACGTCATTAGATCAATGAAACTAAACTAAAAGAAGTTTAACTATATGTCATCATTTTGTAACAATATTTATGATTCTCACATTCTAATAATACGTCATTAGATCAATGAAACTCAAACTAAAAGAAGTTTAACTATATGTCATCATTTTGTAACAATATTTATGATTCTCACATTCTAATAATACGTCATTAGATCAATGAAACTCAAACTAAAAGAAGTTTAACTATATGTCATCATTTTGTAACAATATTTATGATTCTCACATTCTAATAATACGTCATTAGATCAATTCTAACTATATGTCATCATTTTGTAACAACATTTATGATCACATTCATTAGATCAATGAAACTCAAACTAAAAGAAGTTTAACTATATGTCATCATTTTGTAACAATATTTATGATTCTCACATTCTAATAATACGTCATTAGATCAATGAAACTCAAACTAAAAGAAGTTTAACTATATGTCATCATTTTGTAACAATATTTATGATTCTCACATTCTAATAATACGTCATTAGATCAATGAAACTCAAACTAAAAGAAGTTTAACTATATGTCATCATTTTGTAACAATATTTATGATTCTCACATTCTAATAATACGTCATTAGATCAATGAAACTCAAACTAAAAGAAGTTTAACTATATGTCATCATTTTGTAACAATATTTATGATTCTCACATTCTAATAATACGTCATTAGATCAATGAAACTCAAACTAAAAGAAGTTTAACTATATGTCATCATTTTGTAACAATATTTATGATTCTCACATTCTAATAATACGTCATTAGATCAATGAAACTCAAACTAAAAGAAGTTTAACTATATGTCATCATTTTGTAACAATATTTATGATTCTCACATTCTAATAATACGTCATTAGATCAATGAAACTCAAACTAAAAGAAGTTTAACTATATGTCATCATTTTGTAACAATATTTATGATTCTCACATTCTAATAATACGTCATTAGATCAATGAAACTAACAATATTTAAACTAAAAGAAGTTTAACTATATGTCATCATTTTGTAACAATATTTATGATTCTCACATTCTAATAATACGTCATTAGATCAATGAAACTCAAACTAAAAGAAGTTTAACTATATGTCATCATTTTGTAACAATATTTATGATTCTCACATTCTAATAATACGTCATTAGATCAATGAAACTCAAACTAAAAGAAGTTTAACTATATGTCATCATTTTGTAACAATATTTATGATTCTCACATTCTAATAATACGTCATTAGATCAATGAAACTCAAACTAAAAGAAGTTTAACTATATGTCATCATTTTGTAACAATATTTATGATTCTCACATTCTAATAATACGTCATTAGATCAATGAAACTCAAACTAAAAGAAGTTTAACTATATGTCATCATTTTGTAACAATATTTATGATTCTCACATTCTAATAATACGTCATTAGATCAATGAAACTCAAACTAAAAGAAGTTTAACTATAAAGAAGTTTAACTATATGTCATCATTTTGTAACAATATTTATGATTCTCACATTCTAATAATACGTCATTAGATCAATGAAACTCAAACTAAAAGAAGTTTAACTATATGTCATCATTTTGTAACAATATTTATGATTCTCACATTCTAATAATACGTCATTAGATCAATGAAACTAAACTAAAAGAAGTTTAACTATATGTCATCATTTTGTAACAATATTTATGATTCTCACATTCTAATAATACGTCATTAGATCAATGAAACTCAAACTAAAAGAAGTTTAACTATATGTCATCATTTTGTAACAATATTTATGATTCTCACATTCTAATAATACGTCATTAGATCAATGAAACTCAAACTAAAAGAAGTTTAACTATATGTCATCATTTTGTAACAATATTTATGATTCTCACATTCTAATAATACGTCATTAGATCAATGAAACTCAAACTAAAAGAAGTTTAACTATATGTCATCATTTTGTAACAATATTTATGATTCTCACATTCTAATAATACGTCATTAGATCAATGAAACTCAAACTAAAAGAAGTTTAACTATATGTCATCATTTTAAAAGAAGTTTAACTATATGTCATCATTTTGATATTTATGATTCTAATAATACGTCATTAGATCAATGAAACTCAAACTAAAAGAAGTTTAACTATATGTCATCATTTTGTAACAATATTTATGATTCTCACATTCTAATAATACGTCATTAGATCAATGAAACTCAAACTAAAAGAAGTTTAACTATATGTCATCATTTTGTAACAATATTTATGATTCTCACATTCTAATAATACGTCATTAGATCAATGAAACTCAAACTAAAAGAAGTTTAACTATATGTCATCATTTTGTAACAATATTTATGATTCTCACATTCTAATAATACGTCATTAGATCAATGAAACTCAAACTAAAAGAAGTTTAACTATATGTCATCATTTTGTAACAATATTTATGATTCTCACATTCTAATAATACGTCATTAGATCAATGAAACTCAAACTAAAAGAAGTTTAACTATATGTCATCATTTTGTAACAATATTTATGATTCTCACATTCTAATAATACGTCATTAGATCAATGAAACTCAAACTAAAAGAAGTTTAACTATATGTCATCATTTTGTAACAATATTTATGATTCTCACATTCTAATAATACGTCATTAGATCAATGAAACTCAAACTAAAAGAAGTTTAACTATATGTCATCATTTTGTAACAATATTTATGATTTCACATTCTAATAATACGTCATTAGCTCAATGAAACTCAGACTAAAAGAAGTTTAACTATATGTCATCATTTTGTAACAATATTTATGATTTTGACATTGAAACTGAAACTAAAAGAAGTTTAACTATATGACATCATTTTGTAACAATATTTATGATTCTCACATTCTAATAATACGTCATTAGATCAATGAAACTCAAACTAAAAGAAGTTTAACTATATGTCATCATTTTGTAACAATATTTATGATTCTCACATTCTAATAATACGTCATTAGATCAATGAAACTCAAACTAAAAGAAGTTTAACTATATGTCATCATTTTGTAACAATATTTATGATTCTCACATTCTAATAATACGTCATTAGATCAATGAAACTCAAACTAAAAGAAGTTTAACTATATGTCATCATTTTGTAACAATATTTATGATTCTCACATTCTAATAATACGTCATTAGATCAATGAAACTCAAACTAAAAGAAGTTTAACTATATGTCATCATTTTGTAACAATATTTATGATTCTCACATTCTAATAATACGTCATTAGATCAATGAAACTCAAACTAAAAGAAGTTTAACTATATGTCATCATTTTGTAACAATATTTATGATTCTCACATTCTAATAATACGTCATTAGATCAATGAAACTCAAACTAAAAGAAGTTTAACTATATGTCATCATTTTGTAACAATATTTATGATTCTCACATTCTAATAATACGTCATTAGATCAATGAAACTCAAACTAAAAGAAGTTTAACTATATGTCATCATTTTGTAACAATATTTATGATTCTCACATTCTAATAATACGTCATTAGATCAATGAAACTCAAACTAAAAGAAGTTTAACTATATGTCATCATTTTGTAACAATATTTATGATTCTCACATTCTAATAATACGTCATTAGATCAATGAAACTCAAACTAAAAGAAGTTTAACTATATGTCATCATTTTGTAACAATATTTATGATTCTCACATTCTAATAATACGTCATTAGATCAATGAAACCAAACTAAAAGAAGTTTAACTATATGTCATCATTTTGTAACAATAATGATTCTAAAAGAAGTTTAACTATATGTCATCATTTTGTAACAATATTTATGATTCTCACATTCTAATAATACGTCATTAGATCAATGAAACTCAAACTAAAAGAAGTTTAACTATATGTCATCATTTTGTAACAATATTTATGATTCTCACATTCTAATAATACGTCATTAGATCAATGAAACTCAAACTAAAAGAAGTTTAACTATATGTCATCATTTTGTAACAATATTTATGATTCTCACATTCTAATAATACGTCATTAGATCAATGAAACTCAAACTAAAAGAAGTTTAACTATATGTCATCATTTTGTAACAATATTTATGATTCTCACATTCTAATAATACGTCATTAAAAGAAGATGTCAATGAAATTCTCACATTCTAATAATACGTCATTAGATCAAACTAAAAGAAGTTTAACTATATGTCATCATTTTGTAACAATATTTATGATTCTCACATTCTAATAATACGTCATTAGATCAATGAAACTCAAACTAAAAGAAGTTTAACTATATGTCATCATTTTGTAACAATATTTATGATTCTCACATTCTAATAATACGTCATTAGATCAATGAAACTCAAACTAAAAGAAGTTTAACTATATGTCATCATTTTGTAACAATATTTATGATTCTCACATTCTAATAATACGTCATTAGATCAATGAAACTCAAACTAAAAGAAGTTTAACTATATGTCATCATTTTGTAACAATATTTATGATTCTCACATTCTAATAATACGTCATTAGATCAATGAAACTCAAACTAAAAGAAGTTTAACTATATGTCATCATTTTGTAACAATATTTATGATTCTCACATTCTAATAATACGTCATTAGATCAATGAAACTCAAACTAAAAGAAGTTTAACTATATGTCATCATTTTGTAACAATATTTATGATTCTCACATTCTAATAATACGTCATTAGATCAATGAAACTCAAACTAAAAGAAGTTTAACTATATGTCATCATTTTGTAACAATATTTATGATTCTCACATTCTAATAATACGTCATTAGATCAATGAAACTCAAACTAAAAGTTTAACTAAGTTTAACTATATGTCATTCACTCAAACTAAAAGAAGTTTAACTATATGTCATCACAATATTTATGATTCTCACATTCTAATAATACGTCATTAGATCAATGAAACTCAAACTAAAAGAAGTTTAACTATATGTCATCATTTTGTAACAATATTTATGATTCTCACATTCTAATAATACGTCATTAGATCAATGAAACTCAAACTAAAAGAAGTTTAACTATATGTCATCATTTTGTAACAATATTTATGATTCTCACATTCTAATAATACGTCATTAGATCAATGAAACTCAAACTAAAAGAAGTTTAACTATATGTCATCATTTTGTAACAATATTTATGATTCTCACATTCTAATAATACGTCATTAGATCAATGAAACTCAAACTAAAAGAAGTTTAACTATATGTCATCATTTTGTAACAATATTTATGATTCTCACATTCTAATAATACGTCATTAGATCAATGAAACTCAAACTAAAAGAAGTTTAACTATATGTCATCATTTTGTAACAATATTTATGATTCTCACATTCTAATAATACTATATGTCATCGTCATTAGATCAATGAAACTCACTACGTCAAACTAAAAGAAGTTTAACTATATGTCATCATTTTGTAACAATATTTATGATTCTCACATTCTAATAATACGTCATTAGATCAATGAAACTCAAACTAAAAGAAGTTTAACTATATGTCATCATTTTGTAACAATATTTATGATTCTCACATTCTGAAACTCAAACTAAGTTTAACTATATGTCATCATTTGATCAATATTTATGAACACTAATAATACGTCAAACTAAAAGAAGTTTAACTATATGTCATCATTTTGTAACAATATTTATGATTCTCACATTCTAATAATACGTCATTAGATCAATGAAACTCAAACTAAAAGAAGTTTAACTATATGTCATCATTTTGTAACAATATTTATGATTCTCACATTCTAATAATACGTCATTAGATCAATGAAACTCAAACTAAAAGAAGTTTAACTATATGTCATCATTTTGTAACAATATTTATGATTCTCACATTCTAATAATACGTCATTAGATCAATGAAACTCAAACTAAAAGAAGTTTAACTATATGTCATCATTTTGTAACAATATTTATGATTCTCACATTCTAATAATACGTCATTAGATCAATGAAACTCAAACTAAAAGAAGTTTAACTATATGTCATCATTTTGTATATTTATGATATTTATGATTCTGATCATTGAAACTCAAACTAAAAGAAGTTTAACTATATGTCATCATTTTGTAACAATATTTATGATTCTCACATTCTAATAATACGTCATTAGATCAATGAAACTCAAACTAAAAGAAGTTTAACTATATGTCATCATTTTGTAACAATATTTATGATTCTCACATTCTAATAATACGTCATTAGATCAATGAAACTCAAACTAAAAGAAGTTTAACTATATGTCATCATTTTGTAACAATATTTATGATTCTCACATTCTAATAATACGTCATTAGATCAATGAAACTCAAACTAAAAGAAGTTTAACTATATGTCATCATTTTGTAACAATATTTATGATTCTCACATTCTAATAATACGTCATTAGATCAATGAAACTCAAACTAAAAGAAGTTTAACTATATGTCATCATTTTGTAACAATATTTATGATTCTCACATTCTAATAATACGTCATTAGATCAATGAAACTCAAACTAAAAGAAGTTTAACTATATGTCATCATTTTGTAACAATATTTATGATTCTCACATTCTAATAATACGTCATTAGATCAATGAAACTCAAACTAAAAGAAGTTTAACTATATGTCATCATTTTGTAACAATATTTATGATTCTCACATTCTAATAATACGTCATTAGATCAATGAAACTCAAACTAAAAGAAGTTTAACTATATGTCATCATTTTGTAACAATATTTTATGATTCTGAAACTCAAACTAAAAGAAGTTTAACTATATGTCATCATTTTGTAACAATATTTATGATTCAATGAAACAATCAAACTAAAAGAAGTTTAACTATATGTCATCATTTTGTAACAATATTTATGATTCTCACATTCTAATAATACGTCATTAGATCAATGAAACTCAAACTAAAAGAAGTTTAACTATATGTCATCATTTTGTAACAATATTTATGATTCTCACATTCTAATAATACGTCATTAGATCAATGAAACTCAAACTAAAAGAAGTTTAACTATATGTCATCATTTTGTAACAATATTTATGATTCTCACATTCTAATAATACGTCATTAGATCAATGAAACTCAAACTAAAAGAAGTTTAACTATATGTCATCATTTTGTAACAATATTTATGATTCTCACATTCTAATAATACGTCATTAGATCAATGAAACTCAAACTAAAAGAAGTTTAACTATATGTCATCATTTTGTAACAATATTTATGATTCTCACATTCTAATAATACGTCATTAGATCAATGAAAAACTAAAAGAAGTTTAACTATATGTCATCATTTTGTAACAATATTTATGATTCTCACATTCTAATAATACGTCATTAGATCAATGAAACTCAAACTAAAAGAAGTTTAACTATATGTCATCATTTTGTAACAATATTTATGATTCTCACATTCTAATAATACGTCATTAGATCAATGATTTTCAAACTAAAAGAAGTTTAACTATATGTCATCATTTTGTAACAATATTTATGATTCTCACATTCTAATAATACGTCATTAGATCAATGAAACTCAAACTAAAAGAAGTTTAACTATATGTCATCATTTTGTAACAATATTTATGATTCTCACATTCTAATAATACGTCATTAGATCAATGAAACTCAAACTAAAAGAAGTTTAACTATATGTCATCATTTTGTAACAATATTTATGATTCTCACATTCTAATAATACGTCATTAGATCAATGAAACTCAAACTAAAAGAAGTTTAACTATATGTCATCATTTTGTAACAATATTTATGATTCTCACATTCTAATAATACGTCATTAGATCAATGAAACTAAACTAAAAGAAGTTTAACTATATGTCATCATTTTGTAACAATATTTATGATTCTCACATTCTAATAATACGTCATTAGATCAATGAAACTCAAACTAAAAGAAGTTTAACTATATGTCATCATTTTGTAACAATATTTATGATTCTCACATTCTAATAATACGTCATTAGCTCAATGAAACTCAGACTAAAAGAAGTTTAACTATATGTCATCATTTTGTAACAATATTTATGATTCTGACATTGAAACTGAAACCTAAAAAAGAAGTTTAACTATATGTCATCATTTTGTAACAATATTTATGATTCTCACATTCTAATAATACGTCATTAGATCAATGAAACTCAAACTAAAAGAAGTTTAACTATATGTCATCATTTTGTAACAATATTTATGATTCTCACATTCTAATAATACGTCATTAGATCAATGAAACTCAAACTAAAAGAAGTTTAACTATATGTCATCATTTTGTAACAATATTTATGATTCTCACATTCTAATAATACGTCATTAGATCAATGAAACTCAAACTAAAAGAAGTTTAACTATATGTCATCATTTTGTAACAATATTTATGATTTCACATTCTGATTCGTCATTAGATCAATGAAACTCAAACTAAAAGAAGTTTAACTATATGTCATCATTTTGTAACAATATTTATGATTCTCACATTCTAATAATACGTCATTAGATCAATGAAACTCAAACTAAAAGAAGTTTAACTATATGTCATCATTTTGTAACAATATTTATGATTCTCACATTCTAATAATACGTCATTAGATCAATGAAACTCAAACTAAAAGAAGTTTAACTATATGTCATCATTTTGTAACAATATTTATGATTCTCACATTCTAATAATACGTCATTAGATCACTCAAACTAAAAGAAGTTTAACTATATGTCATCATTTTGTAACAATATTTATGATTCTCACAATAATACGTCATTAGATCAATGAAACTCAAACTAAAAGAAGTTTAACTATATGTCATCATTTTGTAACAATATTTATGATTCTCACATTCTAATAATACGTCATTAGATCAATGAAACTCAAACTAAAAGAAGTTTAACTATATGTCATCATTTTGTAACAATATTTATGATTCTCACATTCTAATAATACGTCATTAGATCAATGAAACTCAAACTAAAAGAAGTTTAACTATATGTCATCATTTTGTAACAATATTTATGATTCTCACATTCTAATAATACGTCATTAGATCAATGAAACTCAAACTAAAAGAAGTTTAACTATATGTCATCATTTTGTAACAATATTTATGATTCTCACATTCTAATAATACGTCATTAGATCAATGAAACTCAAACTAAAAGAAGTTTAACTATATGTCATCATTTTGTAACAATATTTATGATTCTCACATTCTAATAATACGTCATTAGATCAATGAAACTCAAACTAAAAGAAGTTTAACTATATGTCATCATTTTGTAACAATATTTATGATTCTCACATTCTAATAATACGTCATTAGATCAATGAAACTCTAAACTAAAAGAAGTTTAACTATATGTCATCATTTTGTAACAATATTTATGATTCTCACATTCTAATAATACGTCATTAGATCAATGAAACTCAAACTAAAAGAAGTTTAACTATATGTCATCATTTTGTAACAATATTTATGATTCTCACATTCATTACGTCATTAGATCAATGAAACTCAAACTAAAAGAAGTTTAACTATATGTCATCATTTTGTAACAATATTTATGATTCTCACATTCTAATAATACGTCATTATGATCAATGAAACTCAAACTAAAAGAAGTTTAACTATATGTCATCATTTTGTAACAATATTTATGATTCTCACATTCTAATAATACGTCATTAGATCAATGAAACTCAAACTAAAAAAAGTTTAACTATATGTCATCATTTTGTAACAGTATTTATGATTCTCACATTCTAATAATACGTCATTAGATCAATGAAACCTAAACTAAAAGAAGTTTAACTATATGTCATCATTTTGTAACAATATTTATGATTCTCACATTCTAATAATACGTCATTAGATCAATGAAACTCAAACTAAAAGAAGTTTAACTATATGTCATCATTTTGTAACAATATTTATGATTCTCACATTCTAATAATACGTCATTAGATCAATGAAACTCAAACTAAAAGAAGTTTAACTATATGTCATCATTTTGTAACAATATTTATGATTCTCACATTCTAATAATACGTCATTAGATCAATGAAACTCAAACTAAAAGAAGTTTAACTATATGTCATCATTTTGTAATAATATTTATGATTCTGACACTAAAAGAAGTTAACTAAACTCAAACTGAAACTCAAACTAAAAGAAGTTTAACTATATGTCATCATTTTGTAACAATATTTATGATTCTCACATTCTAATAATACGTCATTAGATCAATGAAACCTAAACTAAAAGAAGTTTAACTATATGTCATCATTTTGTAACAATATTTATGATTCTCACATTCTAATAATACGTCATTAGATCAATGAAACCTAAACTAAAAGAAGTTTAACTATATGTCATCATTTTGTAACAATATTTATGATTCTCACATTCTAATAATACGTCATTAGATCAATGAAACTCAAACTAAAAGAAGTTTAACTATATGTCATCATTTTGTAACAATATTTATGATTCTCACATTCTAATAATACGTCATTAGATCAATGAAACTCAAACTAAAAGAAGTTTAACTATATGTCATCATTTTGTAACAATATTTATGATTCTGACATTGAAACTGAAACTAAAAGAAGTTTAACTATATGACATCATTTTGTAACAATATTTATGATTCTCACATTCTAATAATACGTCATTAGATCAATGAAACTCAAACTAAAAGAAGTTTAACTATATGTCATCATTTTGTAACAATATTTATGATTCTCACATTCTAATAATACGTCATTAGATCAATGAAACTCAAACTAAAAGAAGTTTAACTATATGTCATCATTTTGTAACAATATTTATGATTCTCACATTCTAATAATACGTCATTAGATCAATGAAACTCAAACTAAAAGAAGTTTAACTATATGTCATCATTTTGTAACAATATTTATGATTCTCACATTCTAATAATACGTCATTAGATCAATGAAACTCAAACTAAAAGAAGTTTAACTATATGTCATCATTTTGTAACAATATTTATGATTCTCACATTCTAATAATACGTCATTAGATCAATGAAACTCAAACTAAAAGAAGTTTAACTATATGTCATCATTTTGTAACAATATTTATGATTCTCACATTCTAATAATACGTCATTAGATCAATGAAACTCAAACTAAAAGAAAAAGAAGTTTAACTATATGTCATCATTTTGTCAACAATATTTATGATTCTCTAAAAGAAGTTTAACTATATGTCATCATTTTGTAACAATATTTATGATTCTCACATTCTAATAATACGTCATTAGATCAATGAAACTCAAACTAAAAGAAGTTTAACTATATGTCATCATTTTGTAACAATATTTATGATTCTCACATTCTAATAATACGTCATTAGATCAATGAAACTAACTAAAAGAAGTTTAACTATATGTCATCATTTTGTAACAATATTTATGATTCTCACATTCTAATAATACGTCATTAGATCAATGAAACTCAAACTAAAAGAAGTTTAACTATATGTCATCATTTTGTAACAATATTTATGATTCTCACATTCTAATAATACGTCATTAGATCAATGAAACTCAAACTAAAAGAAGTTTAACTATATGTCATCATTTTGTAACAATATTTATGATTCTCACATTCTAATAATACGTCATTAGATCAACTCAAACTGAAATGTCATCATTTTGTAACTCAAACTAAAAAGAAGTTTAACTATATGTCATCATTTTGTAACAATATTTATGATTCTCACATTCTAATAATACGTCATTAGATCAATGAAACCTAAACTAAAAGAAGTTTAACTATATGTCATCATTTTGTAACAATATTTATGATTCTCACATTCTAATAATACGTCATTAGATCAATGAAACTCAAACTAAAAGAAGTTTAACTATATGTCATCATTTTGTAACAATATTTATGATTCTCACATTCTAATAATACGTCATTAGATCAATGAAACTCAAACTAAAAGAAGTTTAACTATATGTCATCATTTTGTAACAATATTTATGATTCTCACATTCTAATAAATACGTCTAAAAGAAGTTTAACTATATGTCATCATTTTGTCAATATTTATGAAACATTAGATCAATGAAAAACTAAAAGAAGTTTAACTATATGTCATCATTTTGTAACAATATTTATGATTCTCACATTCTAATAATACGTCATTAGATCAATGAAACTCAAACTAAAAGAAGTTTAACTATATGTCATCATTTTGTAACAATATTTATGATTCTCACATTCTAATAATACGTCATTAGATCAATGAAACTCAAACTAAAAGAAGTTTAACTATATGTCATCATTTTGTAACAATATTTATGATTCTCACATTCTAATAATACGTCATTAGATCAATGAAACTCAAACTAAAAGAAGTTTAACTATATGTCATCATTTTGTAACAATATTTATGATTCTCACATTCTAATAATACGTCATTAGATCAATGAAACTCAAACTAAAAGAAGTTTAACTATATGTCATCATTTTGTAACAATATTTATGATTCTCACATTCATTCTAATAAAAGAAGTTTGTCAAACAATGAAACTAAAAGAAGTTTAACTATATGTCATCATTTTGTAACAATATTTATGATTCTCACATTCTAATAATACGTCATTAGATCAATGAAACTCAAACTAAAAGAAGTTTAACTATATGTCATCATTTTGTAACAATATTTATGATTCTCACATTCTAATAATACGTCATTAGATCAATGAAACTCAAACTAAAAGAAGTTTAACTATATGTCATCATTTTGTAACAATATTTATGATTCTCACATTCTAATAATACGTCATTAGATCAATGAAACTCAAACTAAAAGAAGTTTAACTATATGTCATCATTTTGTAACAATATTTATGATTCTCACATTCTAATAATACGTCATTAGATCAATGAAACTCAAACTAAAAGAAGTTTAACTATATGTCATCATTTTGTAACAATATTTATGATTCTCACATTCTAATAATACGTCATTAGATCAATGAAACTCAAACTAAAAGAAGTTTAACTATATGTCATCATTTTGTAACAATATTTATGATTCTCACATTCTAATAATACGTCATTAGATCAATGAAACTAAAAGAAGTTTAACTATATGTCATCATTTTGTAACAATATTTAACTATTCTAATAATACGTCATTAGATCAATGAAACTCAAACTAAAAGAAGAAGTTTAACTATATGTCATCATTTTGTAACAATATTTATGATTCTCACATTCTAATAATACGTCATTAGATCAATGAAACTCAAACTAAAAGAAGTTTAACTATATGTCATCATTTTGTAACAATATTTATGATTCTCACATTCTAATAATACGTCATTAGATCAATGAAACTCAAACTAAAAGAAGTTTAACTATATGTCATCATTTTGTAACAATATTTATGATTCTCACATTCTAATAATACGTCATTAGATCAATGAAACTCAAACTAAAAGAAGTTTAACTATATGTCATCATTTTGTAACAATATTTATGATTCTCACATTCTAATAATACGTCATTAGATCAATGAAACTCAAACTAAAAGAAGTTTAACTATATGTCATCATTTTGTAACAATATTTATGATTCTCACATTCTAATAATACGTCATTAGATCAATGAAACTCAAACTAAAAGAAGTTTAACTATATGTCATCATTTTGTAACAATATTTATGATTCTCACATTCTAATAATACGTCATTAGATCAATGAAACTCAAACTAAAAGAAGTTTAACTATATGTCATCATTTTGTAACAATATTTATGATTCTCACATTCTAATAATACGTCATTAGATCAATGAAACTCAAACTAAAAGAAGTTTAACTATATGTCATCATTTTGTAACAATATTTATGATTCTCTCATTTTGTAATTTTGTAACAAAACTAATAAACGTCATTAGATCAATGAAACTCAAACTAAAAGAAGTTTAACTATATGTCATCATTTTGTAACAATATTTATGATTCTCACATTCTAATAATACGTCATTAGATCAATGAAACTCAAACTAAAAGAAGTTTAACTATATGTCATCATTTTGTAACAATATTTATGATTCTCACATTCTAATAATACGTCATTAGATCAATGAAACTCAAACTAAAAGAAGTTTAACTATATGTCATCATTTTGTAACAATATTTATGATTCTCACATTCTAATAATACGTCATTAGATCAATGAAACTAAACTAAAAGAAGTTTAACTATATGTCATCATTTTGTAACAATATTTATGATTCTCACATTCTAATAATACGTCATTAGATCAATGAAACTCAAACTAAAAGAAGTTTAACTATATGTCATCATTTTGTAACAATATTTATGATTCTCACATTCTAATAATACGTCATTAGATCAATGAAACTCAAACTAAAAGAAGTTTAACTATATGTCATCATTTTGTAACAATATTTATGATTAGATCAATGAAACTCAAACTAAAAGAAGTTTAACTATATGTCATCATTTTGTAACAATATTTATGATTCTCACATTCTAATAATACGTCATTAGATCAATGAAACTCAAACTAAAAGAAGTTTAACTATATGTGTCATCATTTTGTAACAATATTTATGATTCTCACATTCTAATAATACGTCATTAGATCAATGAAACTCAAACTAAAAGAAGTTTAACTATATGTCATCATTTTGTAACAATATTTATGATTCTCACATTCTAATAATACGTCATTAGATCAATGAAACTCAAACTAAAAGAAGTTTAACTATATGTCATCATTTTGTAACAATATTTATGATTCTCACATTCTAATAATACGTCATTAGATCAATGAAACTCAAACTATAAAAGAAGTTTAACTATATGTCATCATTTTGTAACAATATTTATGATTCTCACATTCTAATAATACGTCATTAGATCAATGAAACTCAAACTAAAAGAAGTTTAACTATATGTCATCATTTTGTAACAATATTTATGATTCTCACATTCTAATAATACGTCATTAGATCAATGAAACTCAAACTAAAAGAAGTTTAACTATATGTCATCATTTTGTAACAATATTTATGATTCTCACATTCTAATAATACGTCATTAGATCAATGAAACTCAAACTAAAAGAAGTTTAACTATATGTCATCATTTTGTAACAATATTTATGATTCTCACATTCTAATAATACGTCATTAGATCAATGAAACTCAAACTAAAAGAAGTTTAACTATATGTCATCATTTTGTAACAATATTTATGATTCTCACATTCTAATAATACGTCATTAGATCAATGAAACTCAAACTAAAAGAAGTTTAACTATATGTCATCATTTTGTAACAATATTTATGAACTACGTCATTAGATCAATGAAACTAAAAGAAGTTTAACTATATGTCATCATTTTGTAACAATATTTATGATTCTCACATTCTAATAATACGTCATTAGATCAATGAAACTCAAACTAAAAGAAGTTTAACTATATGTCATCATTTTGTAACAATATTTATGATTCTCACATTCTAATAATACGTCATTAGATCAATGAAACTCAAACTAAAAGAAGTTTAACTATATGTCATCATTTTGTAACAATATTTATGATTCTCACATTCTAATAATACGTCATTAGATCAATGAAACTCAAACTAAAAGAAGTTTAACTATATGTCATCATTTTGTAACAATATTTATGATTCTCACATTCTAATAATACGTCATTAGATCAATGAAACTCAAACTAAAAGAAGTTTAACTATATGTCATCATTTTGTAACAATATTTATGATTCTCACATTCTAATAATACGTCATTAGATCAATGAAACTAAAAGAAGTTTAACTATATGTCATCATTTTATGATTCTCACATTCTAATAATACGTCATTAGATCAATGAAACTCAAACTAAAAGAAGTTTAACTATATGTCATCATTTTGTAACAATATTTATGATTCTCACATTCTAATAATACGTCATTAGATCAATGAAACTCAAACTAAAAGAAGTTTAACTATATGTCATCATTTTGTAACAATATTTATGATTCTCACATTCTAATAATCAACGTCATTAGAGTTCAACTGATGTCTCAATTTTGTAACAAAGAAGTTTAACTATATGTCATCATTTTGTAACAATATTTATGATTCTCACATTCTAATAATACGTCATTAGATCAATGAAACTCAAACTAAAAGAAGTTTAACTATATGTCATCATTTTGTAACAATATTTATGATTCTCACATTCTAATAATACGTCATTAGATCAATGAAACTCAAACTAAAAGAAGTTTAACTATATGTCATCATTTTGTAACAATATTTATGATTCTCACATTCTAATAATACGTCATTAGATCAATGAAACTCAAACTAAAAGAAGTTTAACTATATGTCATCATTTTGTAACAATATTTATGATTCTCACATTCTAATAATACGTCATTAGATCAATGAAACTCAAACTAAAAGAAGTTTAACTATATGTCATCATTTTGTAACAATATTTATGATTCTCACATTCTAATAATACGTCATTAGATCAATGAAACTCAAACTAAAAGAAGTTTAACTATATGTCATCATTTTGTAACAATATTTATGATTCTCACATTCTAATAATACGTCATTAGATCAATGAAACACTAAAAGAAGTTTAACTATATGTCATCATTTTGTAACAATATTTAATTCTAATAATACGTCATTAGATCAATGAAACTCAAACTAAAAGAAGTTTAACTATATGTCATCATTTTGTAACAATATTTATGATTCTCACATTCTAATAATACGTCATTAGATCAATGAAACTCAAACTAAAAGAAGTTTAACTATATGTCATCATTTTGTAACAATATTTATGATTCTCACATTCTAATAATACGTCATTAGATCAATGAAACTCAAACTAAAAGAAGTTTAACTATATGTCATCATTTTGTAAAATAATGATTTAATTCTATATGTCAATCAAATAAAAGAAGTTTAACTATATGTCATCATTTTGTAACAATATTTATGATTCTCACATTCTAATAATACGTCATTAGATCAATGAAACTCAAACTAAAAGAAGTTTAACTATATGTCATCATTTTGTAACAATATTTATGATTCTCACATTCTAATAATACGTCATTAGATCAATGAAACTCAAACTAAAAGAAGTTTAACTATATGTCATCATTTTGTAACAATATTTATGATTCTCACATTCTAATAATACGTCATTAGATCAATGAAACTCAAACTAAAAGAAGTTTAACTATATGTCATCATTTTGTAACAATATTTATGATTCTCACATTCTAATAATACGTCATTAGATCAATGAAACTCAAACTAAAAGAAGTTTAACTATATGTCATCATTTTGTAACAATATTTATGATTCTCACATTCTAATAATACGTCATTAGATCAATGAAACTCAAACTAAAAGAAGTTTAACTATATGTCATCATTTTGTAACAATATTTATGATTCTCACATTCTAATAATACGTCATTAGATCAATGAAACTCAAACTAAAAGAAGTTTAACTATATGTCATCATTTGTCAATATTTATGATTTGTAACAATATTTATGATTCTCACATTCTAACTAATAATACGTCATTAGATCAATGAAACTCAAACTAAAAGAAGTTTAACTATATGTCATCATTTTGTAACAATATTTATGATTCTCACATTCTAATAATACGTCATTAGATCAATGAAACTCAAACTAAAAGAAGTTTAACTATATGTCATCATTTTGTAACAATATTTATGATTCTCACATTCTAATAATACGTCATTAGATCAATGAAACTCAAACTAAAAGAAGTTTAACTATAAAGAATATTTAACTATATGTCATCATTTTGTAACAATATTTATGATTCTCACATTCTAATAATACGTCATTAGATCAATGAAACTCAAACTAAAAGAAGTTTAACTATATGTCATCATTTTGTAACAATATTTATGATTCTCACATTCTAATAATACGTCATTAGATCAATGAAACTCAAACTAAAAGAAGTTTAACTATATGTCATCATTTTGTAATAATATTTATGATTCTGACATTGAAACTCAAACTAAAAGAAGTTTAACTATATGTCATCATTTTGTAACAATATTTATGATTCTCACATTCTAATAATACGTCATTAGATCAATGAAACTCAAACTAAAAGAAGTTTAACTATATGTCATCATTTTGTAACAATATTTATGATTCTCACATTCTAATAATACGTCATTAGATCAATGAAACCTAAACTAAAAGAAGTTTAACTATATGTCATCATTTTGTAACAATATTTATGATTCTCACATTCTAATAATACGTCATTAGATCAATGAAACTCAAACTAAAAGAAGTTTAACTATATGTCATCATTTTGTAACAATATTTATGATTCTCACATTCTAATAATACGTCATTAGATCAATGAAACTCAAACTAAAAGAAGTTTAACTATATGTCATCATTTTGTAACAATATTTATGATTCTAAAAGAAGTTTAACATTGAAACTAATAATACGTCATTAGATCAATGAAACTCAAACTAAAAGAAGTTTAACTATATGTCATCATTTTGTAACAATATTTATGATTCTCACATTCTAATAATACGTCATTAGATCAATGAAACCTAAACTAAAAGAAGTTTAACTATATGTCATCATTTTGTAACAATATTTATGATTCTCACATTCTAATAATACGTCATTAGATCAATGAAACCTAAACTAAAAGAAGTTTAACTATATGTCATCATTTTGTAACAATATTTATGATTCTCACATTCTAATAATACGTCATTAGATCAATGAAACTCAGACTAAAAGAAGTTTAACTATATGTCATCATTTTGTAACAATATTTATGATTCTCACATTCTAATAATACGTCATTAGATCAATGAAACTCAAACTAAAAGAAGTTTAACTATATGTCATCATTTTGTAACAATATTTATGATTCTCACATTCTAATAATACGTCATTAGATCAATGAAACTCAAACTAAAAGAAGTTTAACTATATGTCATCATTTTGTAACAATATTTATGATTCTCACATTCTAATAATACGTCATTAGATCAATGAAACTCAAACTAAAAGAAGTTTAACTATATGTCATCATTTTGTAACAATATTTATGATTCTCACATTCTAATAATACGTCATTAGATCAATGAAACTCAATGAAACTAAAAGAAGTTTAACTATATGTCATCATTTTGTAACAATATTTATGATTCTCACATTCTAATAATACGTCATTAGATCAATGAAACTCAAACTAAAAGAAGTTTAACTATATGTCATCATTTTGTAACAATATTTATGAATATAATACGTCATAGATTGAAACTCAAACTAAAAGAAGTTTAACTATATCATCATTTGTAACAATATTTATGATTCACATTGAAACTCAAACTAAAAGAAGTTTAACTATATGTCATCATTTTGTAACAATATTTATGATTCTCACATTCTAATAATACGTCATTAGATCAATGAAACTCAAACTAAAAGAAGTTTAACTATATGTCATCATTTTGTAACAATATTTATGATTCTCACATTCTAATAATACGTCATTAGATCAATGAAACATTCTAATAATAAACTGAAAAAACTAAAAGTTTAACTATATGTCATCATTTTGTAACAATATTTATGATTCTCACATTCTAATAATACGTCATTAGATCAATGAAACTCAAACTAAAAGAAGTTTAACTATATGTCATCATTTTGTAACAATATTTATGATTCTCACATTCTAATAATACGTCATTAGATCAATGAAACTCAAACTAAAAGAAGTTTAACTATATGTCATCATTTTGTAACAATATTTATGATTCTCACATTCTAATAATACGTCATTAGATCAATGAAACTCAAACTAAAAGAAGTTTAACTATATGTCATCATTTTGTAACAATATTTATGATTCTCACATTCTAATAATACGTCATTAGATCAATGAAACTCAAACTAAAAGAAGTTTAACTATATGTCATCATTTTGTAACAATATTTATGATTCTCACATTCTAATAATACGTCATTAGATCAATGAAACTCAAACTAAAAGAAGTTTAACTATATGTCATCATTTTGTAACAATATTTATGATTCTCACATTCTAATAATACGTCATTAGATCAATGAAACTCAAACTAAAAGAAGTTTAACTATATGTCATCATTTTGTAACAATATTTATGATTCTACACATTAGATCAATGAAACTCAAACTAAAAGAAGTTTAACTATATGTCATCATTTTGTAACAATATTTATGATTCTCACATTCTAATAAACTCATTAGAAAAAAAGAAGTTTAACTATATGTCATCATTTTGTAACAATATTTATGATTCTCACATTCTAATAATACGTCATTAGATCAATGAAACTCAAACTAAAAGAAGTTTAACTATATGTCATCATTTTGTAACAATATTTATGATTCTCACATTCTAATAATACGTCATTAGATCAATGAAACTCAAACTAAAAGAAGTTTAACTCATCAACTAAAAGATTCTGAGTTTAACTATATGTCATCATTTTGTAACAATATTTATGATTCTCACATTCTAATAATACGTCATTAGATCAATGAAACTCAAACTAAAAGAAGTTTAACTATATGTCATCATTTTGTAACAATATTTATGATTCTCACATTCTAATAATACGTCATTAGATCAATGAAACTCAAACTAAAAGAAGTTTAACTATATGTCATCATTTTGTAACAATATTTATGATTCTCACATTCTAATAATACGTCATTAGATCAATGAAACTCAAACTAAAAGAAGTTTAACTATATGTCATCATTTTGTAACAATATTTATGATTCTCACATTCTAATAATACGTCATTAGATCAATGAAACTCAAACTAAAAGAAGTTTAACTATATGTCATCATTTTGTAACAATATTTATGATTTCTGAAACTCAAACTAAAAGAAGTTTAACTATATTCTAATATGATTCTACGTCATTAGATCAATGAAACTCAAACTAAAAGAAGTTTAACTATATGTCATCATTTTGTAACAATATTTATGATTCTCACATTCTAATAATACGTCATTAGATCAATGAAACTCAAACTAAAAGAAGTTTAACTATATGTCATCATTTTGTAACAATATTTATGATTCTCACATTCTAATAATACGTCATTAGATCAATGAAACTCAAACTAAAAGAAGTTTAACTATATGTCATCATTTTGTAACAATATTTATGATTCTCACATTCTAATAATACGTCATTAGATCAATGAAACTAAACTAAAAGAAGTTTAACTATATGTCATCATTTTGTAACAATATTTATGATTCTCACATTCTAATAATACGTCATTAGATCAATGAAACTCAAACTAAAAGAAGTTTAACTATATGTCATCATTTTGTAACAATATTTATGATTCTCACATTCTAATAATACGTCATTAGATCAATGAAACTCAAACTAAAAGAAGTTTAACTATATGTCATCATTTTGTAACAATATTTATGATTCTCACATTCTAATAATACGTCATTAGATCAATGAAACTCAAACTAAAAGAAGTTTAACTATATGTCATCATTTTGTAACAATATTTATGATTCTCACATTCTAATAATACGTCATTAGATCAATTCAAACTAAGAAGTTTAACTATATGTCATCATTTTCTAATAATATTCTCACATTCTAATTAGATCAATGAAACTCAAACTAAAAGAAGTTTAACTATATGTCATCATTTTGTAACAATATTTATGATTCTCACATTCTAATAATACGTCATTAGATCAATGAAACTCAAACTAAAAGAAGTTTAACTATATGTCATCATTTTGTAACAATATTTATGATTCTCACATTCTAATAATACGTCATTAGATCAATGAAACTAAACTAAAAAAGAAGTTTAACTATATGTCATCATTTTGTAACAATATTTATGATTCTCACATTCTAATAATACGTCATTAGATCAATGAAACTCAAACTAAAAGAAGTTTAACTATATGTCATCATTTTGTAACAATATTTATGATTCTCACATTCTAATAATACGTCATTAGATCAATGAAACTCAAACTAAAAGAAGTTTAACTATATGTCATCATTTTGTAACAATATTTATGTCATTTAGACGTCATTAGATCAATGAAACTCAAACTAAAAGAAGTTTAACTATATGTCATCATTTTGTAACAATATTTATGATTCTCACATTCTAATAATACGTCATTAGATCAATGATCAATGAAACTCAAACTAAAAGAAGTTTAACTATATGTCATCATTTTGTAACAATATTTATGATTCTCACATTCTAATAATACGTCATTAGATCAATGAAACTCAAACTAAAAGAAGTTTAACTATATGTCATCATTTTGTAACAATATTTATGATTCTCACATTCTAATAATACGTCATTAGATCAATGAAACTCAAACTAAAAGAAGTTTAACTATATGTCATCATTTTGTAACAATATTTATGATTCTCACATTCTAATAATACGTCATTAGATCAATGAAACTCAAACTAAAAGAAGTTTAACTATATGTCATCATTTTGTAACAATATTTATGATTCTCACATTCTAATAATACGTCATTAGATCAATGAAACTCAAACTAAAAGAAGTTTAACTATATGTCATCATTTTGTAACAATATTTATGATTCTCACATTCTAATAATACGTCATTAGATCAATGAAACCTAAACTAAAAGAAGTTTAACTATATGTCATCATTTTGTAACAATATTTATGATTCTCACATTCTAATAATACGTCATTAGATCAATGAAACTCAAACTAAAAGAAGTTTAACTATATGTCATCATTTTGTAACAATATTTATGATTCTCACATTCTAATAATACGTCATTAGATCAATGAAACTCAAACTAAAAGAAGTTTAACTATATGTCATCATTTTGTAACAATATTTATGATTCTCACATTCTAATAATGTCATTAGATCAATGAAACTAAACTAAAAGAAGTTTAACTATATGTCATCATTTTGTAACAATATTTATGATTCTCACATTCTAATAATACGTCATTAGATCAATGAAACTCAAACTAAAAGAAGTTTAACTATATGTCATCATTTTGTAACAATATTTATGATTCTCACATTCTAATAATACGTCATTAGATCAATGAAACTCAAACTAAAAGAAGTTTAACTATATGTCATCATTTTGTAACAATATTTATGATTCTCACATTCTAATAATACGTCATTAGATCAATGAAACTCAAACTAAAAGAAGTTTAACTATATGTCATCATTTTGTAACAATATTTATGATTCTCACATTCTAATAATACGTCATTAGATCAATGAAACTCAAACTAAAAGAAGTTTAACTATATGTCATCATTTTGTAACAATATTTATGATTCTCACATTCTAATAATACGTCATTAGATCAATGAAACTAAACTAAAAGAAGTTTAACTATATGTCATCATTTTGTAACAATATTTATGATTCTCACATTCTAATAATACGTCATTAGATCAATGAAACCTAAACTAAAAGAAGTTTAACTATATGTCATCATTTTGTAACAATATTTATGATTCTCACATTCTAATAATACGTCATTAGATCAATGAAACTCAAACTAAAAGAAGTTTAACTATATGTCATCATTTTGTAACAATATTTATGATTCTCACATTCTAATAATACGTCATTAGATCAATGAAACTCAAACTAAAAGAAGTTTAACTATATGTCATCATTTTGTAACAATATTTATGATTCTCACATTCTAATAATACGTCATTATCAATGAAACTCAAACTAAAAGAAGTTTAACTATATGTCATCATTTTGTAACAATATTTATGAAACTCAAACTCAAAAAAGAAGTTTAACTATATGTCATCATTTTGTAACAATATTTATGATTCTCACATTCTAATAATACGTCATTAGATCAATGAAACTCAAACTAAAAGAAGTTTAACTATATGTCATCATTTTGTAACAATATTTATGATTCTCACATTCTAATAATACGTCATTAGATCAATGAAACTCAAACTAAAAGAAGTTTAACTATATGTCATCATTTTGTAACAATATTTATGATTCTCACATTCTAATAATACGTCATTAGATCAATGAAACTCAAACTAAAAGAAGTTTAACTATATGTCATCATTTTGTAACAATATTTATGATTCTCACATTCTAATAATACATTAGATCAATGAAATCAAACTAAAAGAAGTTTAACTATATGTCATCATTTTGTAACAATATTTATGATTCTCACATTCTAATAATACGTCATTAGATCAATGAAACCTAAACTAAAAGAAGTTTAACTATATGTCATCATTTTGTAACAATATTTATGATTCTCACATTCTAATAATACGTCATTAGATCAATGAAACTCAAACTAAAAGAAGTTTAACTATATGTCATCATTTTGTAACAATATTTATGATTCTCACATTCTAATAATACGTCATTAGATCAATGAAACTAAACTAAAAGAAGTTTAACTATATGTCATCATTTTGTAACAATATTTATGATTCTCACATTCTAATAATACGTCATTAGATCAATGAAACTCAAACTAAAAGAAGTTTAACTATATGTCATCATTTTGTAATAATATTTATGATTCTCACATTCTAATAATACGTCATTAGATCAATGAAACTGAAACTAAAAAAGAAGTTTAACTATATGTCATCATTTTGTAACAATATTTATGATTCTCACATTCTAATAATACGTCATTAGATCAATGAAACTCAAACTAAAAGAAGTTTAACTATATGTCATCATTTTGTAACAATATTTATGATTCTCACATTCTAATAATACGTCATTAGATCAATGAAACTCAAACTAAAAGAAGTTTAACTATATGTCATCATTTTGTAACAATATTTATGATTCTCACATTCTAATAATACGTCATTAGATCAATGAAACTCAAACTAAAAGAAGTTTAACTATATGTCATCATTTTGTAACAATATTTATGATTCTCACATTCTAATAATACGTCATTAGATCAATGAAACTCAAACTAAAAGAAGTTTAACTATATGTCATCATTTTGTAACAATATTTATGATTCTCACATTCTAATAATACGTCATTAGATCAATGAAACTCAAACTAAAAGAAGTTTAACTATATGTCATCATTTTGTAACAATATTTATGATTCTCACATTCTAAGTTTAATACGTCATTAGATCAATGAAACTAAACTAAAAGAAGTTTAACTATATGTCATCATTTTGTAACAATATTTATGATTCTCACATTCTAATAATACGTCATTAGATCAATGAAACTCAAACTAAAAGAAGTTTAACTATATGTCATCATTTTGTAACAATATTTATGATTCTCACATTCTAATAATACGTCATTAGATCAATGAAACTCAAACTAAAAGAAGTTTAACTATATGTCATCATTTTGTAACAATATTTATGATTCTCACATTCTAATAATACGTCATTAGATCAATGAAACTCAAACTAAAAGAAGTTTAACTATATGTCATCATTTTGTAACAATATTTATGATTCTCACATTCTAATAATACGTCATTAGATCAATGAAACTCAAACTAAAAGAAGTTTAACTATATGTCATCATTTTGTAACAATATTTATGATTCTCACATTCTAATAATACGTCATTAGATCAATGAAACTCAAACTAAAAGAAGTTTAACTATATGTCATCATTTTGTAACAATATTTATGATTCTCACATTCTAATAATACGTCATTAGATCAATGAAACTCAAACTAAAAGAAGTTTAACTATATGTCATCATTTTGTAACAATATTTATGATTCTCACATTCTAATAATACGTCATTAGATCAATGAAACTCAAACTAAAAGAAGTTTAACTATATGTCATCATTTTGTAACAATATTTATGATTCTCACATTCTAATAATACGTCATTAGATCAATGAAACTCAAACTAAAAGAAGTTTAACTATATGTCATCATTTTGTAACAATATTTATGATTCTCACATTCTAATAATACGTCATTAGATCAATGAAACTCAAACTAAAAGAAGTTTAACTATATGTCATCATTTTGTAACAATATTTATGATTCTCACATTCTAATAATACGTCATTAGATCAATGAAACTCAAACTAAAAGAAGTTTAACTATATGTCATCATTTTGTAACAATATTTATGATTCTCACATTCTAATAATACGTCATTAGATCAATGAAACTCAAACTAAAAGAAGTTTAACTATATGTCATCATTTTGTAACAATATTTATGATTCTCACATTCTAATAATACGTCATTAGATCAATGAAACTCAAACTAAAAGAAGTTTAACTATATGTCATCATTTTGTAACAATATTTATGATTCTCACATTCTAATAATACGTCATTAGATCAATGAAACTCAAACTAAAAGAAGTTTAACTATATGTCATCATTTTGTAACAATATTTATGATTCTCTAATAATACGTCATTCTAATAATAACTATATATTTTGTCATTTAAACTAAAAGAAGTTTAACTATATGTCATCATTTTGTAACAATATTTATGATCAATGAAATCAATCAAACTAAAAGAAGTTTAACTATATGTCATCATTTTGTAACAATATTTATGATTCTCACATTCTAATAATACGTCATTAGATCAATGAAACTCAAACTAAAAGAAGTTTAACTATATGTCATCATTTTGTAACAATATTTATGATTCTCACATGAAACTCAAACTAAGTTTAACTATATGTCATCATTTTGTAACAATATTTATGATTCTCACATTCTAATAATACGTCATTAGATCAATGAAACTCAAACTAAAAGAAGTTTAACTATATGTCATCATTTTGTAACAATATTTATGATTCTCACATTCTAATAATACGTCATTAGATCAATGAAACCTCAAACTAAAAGAAGTTTAACTATATGTCATCATTTTGTAACAATATTTATGATTCTCACATTCTAATAATACGTCATTAGATCAATGAAACTCAAACTAAAAGAAGTTTAACTATATGTCATCATTTTGTAACAATATTTATGATTCTCACATTCTAATAATACGTCATTAGATCAATGAAACTCAAACTAAAAGAAGTTTAACTATATGTCATCATTTTGTAACAATATTTATGATTCTCACATTCTAATAATACGTCATTAGATCAATGAAACTCAAACTAAAAGAAGTTTAACTATATGTCATCATTTTGTAACAATATTTATGATTCTCACATTCTAATAATACGTCATTAGATCAATGAAACTCAAACTAAAAGAAGTTTAACTATATGTCATCATTTTGTAACAATATTTATGATTCTCACATTCTAATAATACGTCATTAGATCAATGAAACTCAAACTAAAAGAAGTTTAACTATATGTCATCATTTTGTAACAATATTTATGATTCTCACATTCTAATAATACGTCATTAGATCAATGAAACTCAAACTAAAAGAAGTTTAACTATATGTCATCATTTTGTAACAATATTTATGATTCTCACATTCTAATAATACGTCATTAGATCAATGAAACTCAAACTAAAAGAAGTTTAACTATATGTCATCATTTTGTAACAATATTTATGATTCTCACATTCTAATAATACGTCATTAGATCAATGAAACTCAAACTAAAAGAAGTTTAACTATATGTCATCATTTTGTAACAATATTTATGATTCTCACATTCTAATAATACGTCATTAATCAATGAAACTCAAACTAAACTAAAAGAAGTTTAACTATATGTCATCATTTTGTAACAATATTTATGATTCTCACATTCTAATAATACGTCATTAGATCAATGAAACCTAAACTAAAAGAAGTTTAACTATATGTCATCATTTTGTAACAATATTTATGATTCTCACATTCTAATAATACGTCATTAGATCAATGAAACTCAAACTAAAAGAAGTTTAACTATATGTCATCATTTTGTAACAATATTTATGATTCTCACATTCTAATAATACGTCATTAGATCAATGAAACTCAAACTAAAAGAAGTTTAACTATATGTCATCATTTTGTAACAATATTTATGATTCTCACATTCTAATAATACGTCATTAGATCAATGAAACTCAAACTAAAAGAAGTTTAACTATATGTCATCATTTTGTAACAATATTTATGATTCTGACATTGAAACTCAAACTAAAAGAAGTTTAACTATATGTCATCATTTTGTAACAATATTTATGATTCTCACATTCTAATAATACGTCATTAGATCAATGAAACCTAAACTAAAAGAAGTTTAACTATATGTCATCATTTTGTAACAATATTTATGATTCTCACATTCTAATAATACGTCATTAGATCAATGAAACTCAAACTAAAAGAAGTTTAACTATATGTCATCATTTTGTAACAATATTTATGATTCTCACATTCTAATAATACGTCATTAGATCAATGAAACTCAAACTAAAAGAAGTTTAACTATATGTCATCATTTTGTAACAATATTTATGATTCTCACATTCTAATAATACGTCATTAGATCAATGAAACTCAAACTAAAAGAAGTTTAACTATATGTCATCATTTTGTAACAATATTTATGATTCTCACATTCTAATAATACGTCATTAGATCAATGAAACCTAAACTAAAAGAAGTTTAACTATATGTCATCATTTTGTAACAATATTTATGATTCTCACATTCTAATAATACGTCATTAGATCAATGAAACTCAAACTAAAAGAAGTTTAACTATATGTCATCATTTTGTAACAATATTTATGATTCTCACATTCTAATAATACGTCATTAGATCAATGATTCTCACATTCAAACTAAAAGAAGTTTAACTATATGTCATCATTTTGTAACAATATTTATGATTCTCACATTCTAATAATACGTCATTAGATCAATGAAACTCAAACTAAAAGAAGTTTAACTATATGTCATCATTTTGTAACAATATTTATGATTCTCACATTCTAATAATACGTCATTAGATCAATGAAACTCAAACTAAAAGAAGTTTAACTATATGTCATCATTTTGTAACAATATTTATGATTCTCACATTCTAATAATACGTCATTAGATCAATGAAACTAAACTAAAAGAAGTTTAACTATATGTCATCATTTTGTAACAATATTTATGATTCTCACATTCTAATAATACGTCATTAGATCAATGATGAACTACGTCATTAGATCAATGAAAAACTAAAAGAAGTTTAACTATATGTCATCATTTTGTAACAATATTTATGATTCTCACATTCTAATAATACGTCATTAGATCAATGAAACTCTGAAACTAAAAGAAGTTTAACTATATGTCATCATTTTGTAACAATATTTATGATTCTCACATTCTAATAATACGTCATTAGATCAATGAAACTCAAACTAAAAGAAGTTTAACTATATGTCATCATTATTGTAATTTTGTAAATATTTATGATTCTCACATTCTAATAATACGTCATTAGATCAATGAAACTAAACTAAAAGAAGTTTAACTATATGTCATCATTTTGTAACAATATTTATGATTCTCACATTCTAATAATACGTCATTAGATCAATGAAACTAAACAAAAAAGAAGTTTAACTATATGTCATCATTTTGTAACAATATTTATGATTCTCACATTCTAATAATACGTCATTAGATCAATGAAACTCAAACTAAAAGAAGTTTAACTATATGTCATCATTTTGTAACAATATTTATGATTCTCACATTCTAATAATACGTCATTAGATCAATGAAACTCAAACTAAAGAAGTTTAACTATATGTCATCATTTTGTAATAATATTTATGATTCTCACATTCTAATAATACGTCATTAGATCAATGAAACTCTAAAAAGAAGTTTAACTATATGTCATCATTTTGTAACAATATTTATGATTCTCACATTCTAATAATACGTCATTAGATCAATGAAACTCAAACTAAAAGAAGTTTAACTATATGTCATCATTTTGTAACAATATTTATGATTCTCACACTAATAATACGTGAAACTCAAACCTAAAAAGAAGTTTAACTATATGTCATCATTTTGTAACAATATTTATGATTCTCACATTCTAATAATACGTCATTAGATCAATGAAACTCTAAACTAAAAGAAGTTTAACTATATGTCATCATTTTGTAACAATATTTATGATTCTCACATTCTAATAATACGTCATTAGATCAATGAAACTCAAACTAAAAAAGAAGTTTAACTATATGTCATCATTTTGTAACAATATTTATGATTCTCACATTCTAATAATACGTCATTAGATCAATGAAACCTAAACTAAAGAAGTTTAACTATATGTCATCATTTTGTAACAATATTTATGATTCTCACATTCTAATAATACGTCATTAGATCAATGAAACTCAGACCAAAAGAAGTTTAACTATATGTCATCATTTTGTAACAATACTTATGATTCTCACATTCTAATAATACGTCATTAGATCAATGAAACTCAAACTAAAAGAAGTTTAACTATATGTCATCATTTTGTAACAATATTTATGATTCTCACATTCTAATAATACGTCATTAGATCAATGAAACTCCAAACTAAAAAGAAGTTTAACTATATGTCATCATTTTGTAACAATATTTATGATTCTCACATT